>NC_061114.1:31855898-32019344 GCF_002878395.1 Capsicum annuum
ATATGTGTGGAGATATAAAGCATGAATCTTGAATGATATTTATCATGATTTTGATATTTGGGTCGTGAATGCCCAATGGAAATTTTTTTTTTTGAGAAAGTGCGTGTTATAAGCACATTGATGTTGAATATTTGAGATATTTTGAATGATTTAACCTTTTGGTCTTAATGGAGTTGTTTTGAACTCGAGTGTGAAAGAAATCCACAACGTGATTGATTTTGATAGATGGGAAGCATGATGGCCCCCGATGTATATTTATATATTACTGAAATTATTTTGTTGTGGATTGTCTTTGAAATGATCTGAGCTAAGTACGGTAGAAATCTTTAGCACCGAGTGGGAGGTATAAAGCGATCTTACCTCCCTAGAACTACGTGCCCCCATAGGAGTGATCCTGAGGCTGATTTATATAGTGATCACTAGTTTGTGTGGATTTGATATCGATAGTCCTACTCTGATGGCAAGGATAGGACGGCTCTCCCCAACGTGTGTTGTACGTTGGACTCTATGTAGCTCTCTTGGTTTATGTCGGTTATAGGATCTCCCAGTGTGTATGTTTCCTTGTGTTTATGGTGAATGGTGAAGTGATTTGAAAGTGGAATTGTGAAAGTTATTCTTTCGAAAGATTTAAATGATATTTACATTATGACAATTTATATTTCTTGATGAACTGAATGTGATTGACAAATTATATGATGACTCACATGTGTTATTGTACTTATTTCAACCTCTCATGATTATGATAATTTTCTTCGGGCTATGTGAGCCTTTCATACATCCTGCATATTTCTTATAAATATTTATGATGATGATGTTTATACAACTGTATACACCCCCATATACTCGGTTCCTTTCTATGGTGCTGATCCACATCTTTGGATATGGGCTGCATTTTCTCGGAATGTAGGTTTAGGTGCTTAGTTTCAGGTTTGACAGTGATTCTTCGGGCACACAGTTCTACATCCTCTGTTGTGGTAAGTCCTCATGTTTCGAGGACGTGATGTCTGATGTTGGTTTCATGAAATTGTTTACATTTGATAACTGAGTATGAGTCAGTTGGGGCATA
Source organism: Capsicum annuum (assembly GCF_002878395.1). Lineage (NCBI taxonomy): Eukaryota > Viridiplantae > Streptophyta > Magnoliopsida > Solanales > Solanaceae > Capsicum > Capsicum annuum. The sequence goes on from NC_061114.1 coordinate 31,856,965, forward strand.
TCTCAATAACTCACTGGTTTTATTGATTCTCTTAGAGGCTTGTCAGACTAGTATAGCTGTTGGGAGTTGACTAATAAGTCATATTTTCTTATCTTTATAAAATTGTTTTATTCTTGGATAATGATTACTCTATTAATATTTGAGGGTTATTTATTGAAACCCCATTGATTTGTGTTGAACTGAATGAAAATGGATCAAAAGGTTAGCTTGGGGATACTAGTAGCCTCAAGCACTGTGTGATGCTTCGAGACCCGTTTTCCGTGGCGTTACAAACTTTGTATCAGAGCCTAAGGTTTTAAGGTGTCCTAGGGAGTCTGACAAGCCGCGTTAAGTAGAGTCTTGATCATCGGTGTGTAGCGCACCACTTCAATGAACAAGAGGGTAAAACACATTTTTGGAAAAAGTGTGATTCTTTCTTTCAGAAGTCTATCATGCTTAAAGTTTCTCTCTCTACTATTGATTCGTGCTCTCCTCTTTCAAAAATATGCCTCTATGTCGAGCGAGAAGAAATAATGATGGTCAGCAACCTCAACCCGTTGACCCATTGAATGTAAACATGTCTCATGCTAAATTTCGAGAGTGTTGAAAGAAAGATGGCTCTTTACCTATGTGTATTGATTACCACCAACTGTATAAAGTCACCATAAAAAATAAGTACCCCCTTCCGAGAATAGATGATTTGTTTGACCAATTGCAAGGCGTAAATTATTTCTCAAAGATAGACCTTCATTCCGGCTATCATCAACTCAAAGTTAGAGAGTGTGACATCTTGAAAACCGCATTCCGAACGCGGTATGGACATTTTGAGTTTCTTGTTATGTCTTTTAGGTTAATTAATTCCCCAGCAGCTTTCATGGACCTCATGAATTGAGAGTTCAGATCATATCTGGATATGTTTGTCATAGTGTTCATCGATGATATACTGGTGTACTCCCATAGTGAGGATGAACATTCTGATCATCTCTGAGCTGTCTTGCAAACCCTTAGAGATCACAAGTTATTTGCTAAGTTCAGTAAGTGTGAGTTTTGGCTAAGGTCAGTTATTTTTCTGGGTCATATCATTTCTTCCAAGGGTATTAGAGTTGATCCCCAAAAGACCAAAGCTTTTAGAAATTGGCCTAGACCTATTTCTCTGACAGATATCCAAAGTTTCTTGGGTTTAGCTAGCTATTACCACTATTTTCTTGAGGGTTTCTCCTCTATAGCTTCTCCTATGACTCGGTTGACCCAAAAGAAAGTAAAGTTCTTGTGGTCTGAATCTTGTGAGAAAAGTTTTCAGGAGTTGAAGACTCGACTCACTTCAGCCCCTGTTTTGACTTTGCTTGATGGTGTTGATGGTTTTGTGGTGTACTGTGATGCTTCAAGAGTTGGGTTGGGTTGCGTATTGATACAGAAGGGTAAGGTAATAGCTTATGCTTCTATACAGTTGAAATCCCATGAGAAAAATTACCCCACCTATGACCTTGAGTTGGCTGTTGTTGTGTTTGCTTTGAAAATCTGGAGACACTATTTGTATGGTGTCCATGTTGATGTTTTCACTGATCATAAGAGTCTGCAATATGTGTTTACCCAGAGAGAATTAAATCTTAGGCAGAGACGATGGTTAGAATTGTTAAAGGACTATGATATGAGTGTGTTGTACCATCTGGAAAAGGCCAATGTTGTGGCGGATGCCCTAAGTAGAGTGTCCATGGGTAGTGTTTCGCATGTGGTAGAAGGTAAGAAAGAGTTGGCTCGTGATGTACATCGTTTGGCTAGATTGGAGGGTTAGGTTGTTTGACTCTACTGAAGGTAGTATAGGGGTTCAGAGTAGTTCCGAATCCTCCTTGGTTTCAGAAGTGAAGGAAAAGCAATACTTAGATGCTAGTTTGGTCAGACTGAAGGAGTCAGTCAAGGACCAAAAAACAGAGGTTTTCTCCCAAGGGGGAGATGGTGTGTTGAGATTGCAGGGTAGATTGTGTGTCCCGAATGTTGATGATCTAAGATAAAGGATTATGGCTGAAGCACATAGGGCACGATATTCTATTCATCCTGGTGCCACCAAGATGTACCGAGACTTGCAGGAAATCTATTAGTAGAGTGGCATAAAGAAAGATATAGCAGCATTTGTAGCTAAGTGTGCAACATGCGAATAGGTTAAGGTTGAACACCAAATACCTGGTGGTATGATGCAAGAGTTTAGTATTCCCACCTGGAAGTGGGAAGAGATAAATATGGAATTCGTGATTGGTTTACCTCCTTCCCGATGCCATCATGATTCTATTTGGATTGTGGATGATAGGTTGACTAACTCTGCTTATTTTTTACCTGTTCATACTTCATATACTGCTGAGGATTACGCTAGATTGTATATTCGAGATCTAGTTAGACTGCATGGAGTTCCTTTGTCTATCATTTTGGATAGGGGTACTCAGTTCACTTAGTAATTTTGGAAAGCTTTTCAGAAGGGTCTTGGTACCCAAGTGCTTTTGAGTTCTGCTTTTCATCTGCAGACCGATGGTCAGGCTGAGCGGACCATCCAGACCTTAGAGGATATGTTGAGAGCTTGTGCACTTGACTTTAAAGGAAGTTGGGATGATCACTTACCGTTGATAGAGTTTGCTTACAATAACAGTTTCCACTCTAGTATTGGCATGGCTCCATTTGAAGCCTTATATAGGAGGAAGTGTAGATCACCCATAGGTTGGTTCGAGGTGGGTGAAATGGCTGTGAGTGGTCTTGATTCAGTATTTTAGGCTATGGAAAAATTTAACTTGATTAGGGAAAGGTTAAAACTGCTCAGATCGTCAGAAGTCATATGCGGATATTTGAAGGAGAGACCTTAAGTTGGAAGTTGGTGACCTAGTGTATCTAAAAATTTCACCCATGAGGGGGGTAAAGAGATTCGGAAAGAAGGGGAAGCTTAGCCCCCGTTATGTTGGTCCTTACAAAATTCTTAGCCGTGTTGGTGAGGTAGCTTATGAGGTTGAGTTGCCTTCCGAATTCTCCTCTGTTCATCCAATATTCCATGTCTCCATGCTTAGAAAACATATTAGCGATGCTATGGTAGTGGATTCCTCTGTGAGTGCTGAAATTCAAGAAAATCTTTCTTTTGATGAGATTCCTGTTGAGATTCTTGATTTCAGTGTTCGAAGACTAAGGAACAAAGAAATTCCCTTGGTCAAGGTGTTGTGGCGAAACCAATCTGTTGAGGGTGCAACTTAGGAAGCTAAGGCGGATATGCGATCCAAGTACCCGCACCTATTTTTCGTGAACTCCAAGCAAGCCGATGGTAGCGTTCTTTCCTAAATCATGCACTTTTGATAAAAGTTACAGCAGTTCAGCTGTCATTTATTATGTGTTATGCTGTAGTTTCTTGAATTTATGCATTCTATGTTGCATTCAAAGTGAGAAACGATGTGGGGATGAGTCTAACGAATGGTTTCAGCTGTATGCTCTATTCCCTTTCTAATCTTTGCATGTTTAGTGTCATTCGAGGATGAATGTTTCCAAGGGGGGGATGATGTAACACCTCAGGAAATTTTTCGTCGAAATTTTGTGGTAAACATGTTGGGTTCTATCTTCTAGAATGAATTATAAATTTTTCATGTAGAATATCTTAGATTATGACCCACCATTTCGTAGAGTATTGAATAAGATTTCCAATGATATTTGGATCATCCAAAACGGATACCCGAGCGACGTGTTATGAACATTCCTATCGAACCATGAATAGTAGTGAACAGTAAAACGTGCAGGAAAAAAACTGAGGCCTGGTGTATTATTGATCCTACTTTAAACGACCATAACTCCTTGTACATAATGATCTGGGTGATCTACTACATATCAACGGAAAGCTCTGCAAGTCCTCTTACCAATGAAATTAGTTTCATCCAATTTGTCTATCGAAGCAAAAATTTATGGTCGATCTACTTAAGCCTATCAAAAGCAAATTTTTGGGTCAACTTCAACCAATCCTAACTCCTTGTACACAATGATCTTGGTGAGATACTATATATCAATGGAAATATATGAGAGTCCTCTTTCTAATGAAATTGGTTTCATCCAATTTGGATATCGGAGTAAAACGTTATGGTTGATATACTTCAGACTATCAAAACAGTCCACCAAAGGACAGATTTGAGAATTATTTGATTTTTTAGGGGCGTTTTGGTCACCCCCCCTCGCCCCAAATCCGTCCAAACCCTATATTAAAGCCTATTAGAAGAATTATATGTTATATTTCATCAAATTTCCTCAAAAAGAAAACCCTAAGCTCCTACATCCAACTTCAAGAACCTCCAAAGTTCACCATTAATTCTGTAAATTTATTCAAGATTCCAAGTTCCTAGTTCAAGAACTCCAAGAACCATCATTCAAAGGCATAACTAACATCTCAAAAATGAGTATCGATCTAAAGTTCATCATTCAAAGTATGTGGGGTTTTCCAACAAGAACTCTCTTTCGTTCTTGTGCTCAAAAGTAATTTTCTTTACAAAGTCATGCTTTTTATTGGATTTTTATGAATTTGAAGCATGAACCCATATCTTATGATGATTACTATGAAATATTGATGTTTATGATTTTGAAGGATGAATTTACATGTGTAGAGATATTAAGCATGAATCTTGAACGATATTTATCATGATTTTGATATTTGGGTCCTGAATGCCCATTGGAATTTTTTTTTTGAGAAAGAGTGTGTTATAAGCACGTTGATGTTAATTGCTTGAGATATTTTGAATTATTTGACCTTTTGGTCTTAATGGAGTTATTTTGAACTCAAGTGTGAAAGAAATCCACAACTTGGTTAATTTTGATAGATGGGAAGCATGATGGCTCCTGATGTATACTTATATATTACTGAAATTATTTTACTGTGGATTGTCTTTGAAATGATCTGAGCTATGTACGGTAGAAATCTTTAGCACCGAGTGGGAGGTATAAAGAGATCTTACCTCCCTAGAACTACATGCCCCCAAAGGAGTGAGTCTGAGGCTGATTTATATAGTGATCACTAGTTTGTCTGGATTTGATATCGATAGTCCTACTCTAATGGAAAGGATAGGATGGCTCTCCCCAACGTGGGTTGTACGTTGGACTCCATGTAGCTCGGTTTGTTTATGTCGGTTAGAGGATCTCCCAGTGTGTGTATGTTTCCTTGTGTTTATGGTGAATGGTGAAGTGATTTGAAAGTGGAATTGTGAAAGTTATTCTTTCAAAAGATTTAAATGGTATTTACATTATGAGAATTTATATTTCTTGATGAACTGAAAGTGATTGACAAATTATATGATGACTCACATGTGTTATTGTACTTATTTCATCCTCTCATGATTATGATAATTTTCTTCGGGCTATGTGAGCCTTTCATACATCCTGCATATTTCTTATAAATATTTATGATGATGCTGTTTATACAACTGTATACACCCCCATATACTCGGTTCCTTTCTATGGTGCTGACCCACATCTTTAGATGTGGGCTGCATTTTCTCAGAATATAGGTTTAGGTGCTTAGTTCTAGGTTTGACAGTGATTCTTTGGGCACGCAGTTCTACATCCTCTGTTGTGGTGAGTCCTCATGTTTCGAGGACGTGATGTCTGATGCTGGTTTCACGAAATTGTTTATATTTGATAACTGAGTATGAGTCAGTTGGGGCATCTCTCAATGACTCACTGGTTTTATTGATTCTCTTAGAGGCTTGTCAAACTAGTATATCTGTTGGGAGTTGACTAATAAGTCATATTTTTTTATCTTTATAAAATTATTTTATTCTTGGATGATGATTACTCTGTTAATATTTAAGGGTTATTTATTGAAACCCCGCTAATTTGTGTTAAACTGAATGAAAATAGCTCAAAAGGGTTATCTTGGGGCTACTCGTAGCCTCAAGAACCGTGTGACGCTCCGGGACCCATTTTTCGGGCGTTAAATTCATACTTTCACATCTCCTGCTGAGTGTCTTGGAGTCGGGGACAGCCATGTTGACTTGAAGTGGTAAGCTTCCATACTTTGTAAGGCTTTATTTCTTGCTTTTAGTTTCTTGTGTATTTATTAGTTTAGACTATGATATTGGCTTTTGGCGATAGTTGTGGGCATGTCCCGACCGAATATTCTCAGATTACTTTAGATGCTTTGTATTGACATACTATTTACTTTGGTATGTTATGGTATAGATATGGATTTAGTTATTATTTGGTTATGTTGCGGTTGATTGGTTGTGTATTAGATGGTAAGACTTGCTTGGGTATGGTCCTTTTTGGGGTTTAGATGTCCATTACGACATGGCCCTGGTTTGGGTCGTGTCAGGTTCTAAACGCCCGATGACCTAAGATATCACGTATTGCTAATTGAATATTCATTTCTTTATTTTTTGTAATTTACAGTGGTTTCAAATAAAACACTTAGATTTTAGTTTAAGAATATCATTATTGTTCAGCAATTTAGTATATCAGTTTACTTTCAATTAGGAGTAGTACTTAGCACTAAGAGGACAAGGCTTTAAATAACTCAAGTCCCAAAATATGTGCCACCAGAGGTTAAAGGGGTCTTCATGAGTTGAGATAGTCTCCTTTGCTCTTAATGGGATAGTAAGTGAATTCACACCAATCTTGGTTTGTACCCTTGACAAGGTACAGAACACCTTCCCAACTTTGGCTACATGTTGTATTCCATGTTTCTCACATGGTGTATGTCGGTACAGAAACCTTCTACAATTTAGTCTCAGATCTCTTTTGACCTCGTATCCCATCTAGTCAACACCTTATAGTGTTACATATTTGTTAATCGGTCATAACATCAATTTACATATTTTAATCCTAGGTTCAGGTCATCATGTCACTTTCAACATGTTTATCTTATATAGTGTAGTGTATATCTCATATGCTTAGTATATTCAAAGTACTGACCATATACTTTTCTTTGCATTATATTGTCGTATATATAGGTTTGGATGTTCATCACCCCAATTGCGGTTAGCTTGATCCAACATCACTTTAGTATTTCTGTTTGGGTGATTCCTCACTATTTGTGGACTATTTCTCAATATTTCTTTTATTTTCTCTATATTAGTTTCAGAATTATAGTTGGGGGCTTGTCCTTGTAACTTACCTTAGTAGACGTTTTCAACTAAGCAGTAGAGGTTGAACTTTATATGATGTGAAGAGATTTTCCTTTTGATTTTAACATTGATATTTGGTTTGATTATTTTGTATCATTTAGAATTTAGCTTCCACACAATACTAATTTAGTTTATATAGTATTTATAGTTTCACGCGAGGCCATGGGTTAGGTTGGGGTCACTTGTGGCTCTAAGTATTTATTACGACTAGGGGTAGTCTAAGTAGTGACAAACTTGGTATTAGAGCATCAGGTTTAATATGTCCTAGGATGTCTGTAAGCCGTGTTAAGTAAAGTCTTATTCATAGGTGTGAAGCACGCCACACTTATGAGTGAAAGGCTATGAAAAGTTGTAGAAAAAGCTTTATTTCTTTTATGTTCATATTATGTGATAGAGTGTTAACTCTATTAAAACCTTTTTCTAACTTATGCTCTATATGTTTATAGAATATGCCTTCTAATAGAACTAACGGAAGGAGGAGCGTTAATGATAACGTTATTTGGAATCAACAAGCACCACTACCAAATCTAGCAAAACCACTAAATGAATAAGTCTCTCATGTTAAATTTAGGGCCGTTTTCACAGCCTTAGCCTAGTCCATGACTATCCTGAAGAACTAGCAGCCTATTGCACCAACTAATTCATCACTGAATAGGACAATACCCAGAGTCTGAGACTTGACTCAGATATATCCTTCAGTATTCTTTCAGTCTAAGTCTGAAGAGGATCCACTATAGTTCTTAGATAGTGTTTATAAGGTTAGTGATGTCATAGGTTCCACTCCAATTGAAAGTGCTGATTTGGGTTCTTATTAGTTATAAGGAGTGGATGACTTGGTGCAAGCAGTGGGGGAAGGATACAGGTATAGATGCAGGACCAACTAAATAGGATAATTTTGTTGCTACTTTTTTGGATAGGTCCTTCCTACTTAAGGTGAAAGAGGCCAAGGTTTTGGAGTTCAGTAATTTGAAGCAAGGCGATATGAGTGTGAGGGAGAATTCTCTTAAGTTTACTCAGCTTTTAAAATGTGCTTTGTCTATGATTATTGATTCCAATGCCTAGATGAGTAAATTCATCTTAGGGTATTTCAGAGGATGTTGTCAAAGAGCATAAGACTACATTTTTTGTGTCAAGGAGATAGATATTTCATGATTGATGGTTTATGTGTTACAAATTGAGGAGGAGAAGGTTAATGAAAAAGAAAGGGGAACTATTAATAAGAGAGCAAGAATAGGGAACTTTGATTATTCTCAGCAAAATTCTGGTGGTGGAAATCGCTCTCAGTGTCAATAGAGGTCTTCAGCCTCTACACCATTATTTCGTAGTGCTCCATCTCCTAGATCCAGGCAGGATCAAAAAGGTAGAACTCTAGGCTCTAAGCCTCATTCTATTACTTACAGTGGTCGTACTTTCCCAACTTGTAGGAATTATAGAAAAACCCATCAATGTTTGATAGGTAAGGATGGGTGTTTTGGTTTTGGAAAGCTAGGTCATTAGCTTTGAGATATATAATAGCCAAGAGAGGTGATAATAGTGGATGCACTCAGGATACCTTTTCAGTGGCTCCAGCAGGTCGCCCAACCCACTATGGAGACTCATCTAGTGTAGTTGGTTAACAATATCAGAATAGGTTCTATGCCCTTCAAACTCGACAGGATCAGAAGGGTTCTCCTGATGTTGTCACTAGTACGTTATAGATTTTTCATATTCATAAATATGCATTGTTAGATCCTGGAGCCAAGCTATTTTATGCCTCCATATATGGTGGTAAACTTCAATTCCTAAAATACTCTCAGAACCTTTCTCAGTCTCCATTCCAGTTGGTGATTTAGCCATAACTAGATAGGTATACAAATATTACCAGATCACGACTTCCCAGAAAGTCACCTCAGTTAATCTTGTAGAGTTAGAAATTATAGATTTTGATGTTATTCTTAGTATGGGTTGGATCTACTCTTTCTATGCCTTTACTGATTGTATACATAGAGTAGTCCAATTTTAGTTTCCAAATGAGCTGGTCATAGAGTAGGAGGGTAGTACCTCAGTGCCTATAAGTCAGTTTGTCTCTTTCCTTAAGGACAGAAACCTAATTTCCAAAGGTTGCATCTATCATCTTATTTGGGTTAAGGATTTAAAGTCTAAAACCCCAACTCTTTAGTAAGTTCCATTGGTTAATAAGTTGCGAGAAGTGTTTCCCAAAATTTACAAAGAGTTTCTCCTGAGTAGGAAATTGACTTTGAAATAGATCTCCTTCTAGATAACCATCATATCTCAATTCCAAAGTTGCAACTGAGCTTAAGAAATTAAAAGAGCGGTTGGAATATCTCCTACATAAGGATTTTATTAGGACCAGTGTTTCTCTGTGGGGTGCTCCAGTTCTTTTCATCCACAAGAAAGATGATTCTCTTAAAATATGCATCAAACACCATTAATTAAAAAAGGTCATAGTAAGAAATAAGTATATTATTCCTAAGATTAATGAGTTTCTTGACAAAATTTAGGGAGCCAATTATTTCTGTATAATAAACCACAAGTTCGGCTATCATCAACTCAGAGCCAGAGAACATGACATTCTGAAGACAACCTTTAGAACTTGGTACAGTCACTTTAAATTTGTTGTTATGTCTATTGAGACTAAATTCTCATTCATATTTTATAGACTTGATGAACAGGGTGTTCAAACGATAATAGGACATATTCATTTATCTTTATTGGTGTTCATACGGTAATAGGACATATTCAATTATCTTTATTGACGAGATACACATTTACTCTCAAAGTGAGGATGAAAATGTAGATAAATTGAGGATTATCTTGCAGGCGCTTAAAGATTGCTAGCTATTCACCAGGTTCAGCAAGTGAGAATTCTATTACAAATAAATAGCATTTCTTAGTTATATCATTTTCAGTAAAGGTATGAGAGTTTATCCTCAAAAGATCAAAGTAGTGAGGAACTAGCCTAGACCCATCTCTCCCTCAGATATCAGGAGTTTCTTAGATTTAGCTTGTTACTACAAATGATCTGTTGATGAATTTTTCTTCTTTACTTCTCCCAAGTCCAGACTTACTAAAAAAAGTCTAGTTTCAATGGTTTGATTCATACTAGTAGAGTTTTCAGAAGTTGAAGACTCGACTCACCATTGCTCTAGTTTTGACTCTATTAGAGGGTTCAGATGATTTTGTGGATTATTGTGATGCTTTCAGAGTTGGACTTGGTTATATGTTGATGAAATAGGGAAACGCTATAACATATACCTCTTGATAGCTCAAGCCTCATAAGAAAAACTATCCGATTTATGAACTTGAGTTGGTAGCAGTTGTTTTTGTCTAAAAGATTTAGGGGCATTATATCAATGGTGTTTATGTTGATGACTTCACTGATCACAAGAGCCTTCAGTAGCTGTTCAATTAGAAAGATCTAAATCTTTGTTGAAGGAGATGGCTAGAGTTGTTAAAAGATTTTGATATAAGTGTTTTTTACCATCCAGGTAAGGCCAATGCTATGGCTGATGCTCTTAGTAGATTTTCTATGGTAGTATCGCTCAAATGGAATATGATAAGAAAGATTTTGTTCGCGAGTTTGTTGATCCAGCCGAGGGAGTATTTTGATTCACAACTGGTTCAAAATCATCTTTGATAGCCTAGGTAAAAGAAAAGAAAGATAGTGATCCTATATTCTTTAGGTTGGAAGAAGCATTTTAAAGTTAGAAGGTTGAGGTTTTCTCCCCAAGAGATAGATCTATTCTTTGTTGCCAGGGTAGATTTTGTGTTCTAGATGTGGATAACTTAAGATAGTGGATGCTAGAAAAAGCACATAGTTCTCAATATTCTAATCAACCAGGATCTACTATGATGTGTTATGATCTATAGGAAGTCTGTTGGTGGAATGGCATACAAAAGGATATCATTGAATTTGTAGTTAAGTCTCTGAATTATCAACAGGTTAAGGTTGAGCACCAAAGACCTGGTGATGCACTTCAGGGTATTAGTATTGCGACATGGAAATGGGAAGTGAAAGAATAGACCTCATTATAGGGTTTCATCATACTTGTTGACAGCATGATTCTATATGGGTTAATATGGACTGAATGACTAAACCGACCTAGTTCTTCCTAGTTAACACTTCAAATTTAGATAAGGATTATGCTACACTCCACCTTAGGGAGTTGGTGAATTCACTATTACTATCATTTTAGATAAATGTATTTAGTTTACTTCTCAATTTTTGTAAACATTTCAGAAGGGCCTTGGTACCCAAGTTCATCTTAGTACTACTTTTCACCTATAGATAGATGATCAAGTAGAGAGGATCATTCAGGCCTAAGAGGTCATTAAGTGCATGTGTTATCAATTTCAAGGGTAGTTGGGATGATCATTTGCCTTTGATCAAGTTTGCTTATAATAACAGTTATCATTCTATTATTTAGATGGCACCATTTGAAGCACCTTATGGTAGGAGGTGTATATCTCCAATTAGTTGGTTTAAAGTTTTTAAATCTACTTTGATTGGATATATTTAGTTCATGAGGCTATGGAGAAAGTTTATCTGATTACAAAAAGACTAAAAATGGCTTAGAGTCATTAGAAATCCTATGCAGATGTGAAGGGAACGCGTGAGTTCACTATTGGTATCTTTGTCTACTTGAATGTTTCACCCATGAAAGTGTTGACAATATTTATTAAGAAAGGAAAGCTTAGTCCCTTCTATTTTTGTTTGTATAAGATTTTGGGTTGTTTTAGCTGCATAGCGTATGAATTACCTATAAACTTAGAATTAGTGCATCAAATTTCTTAGGCATCCTTGTTAAAGAAATGCATTGGTGATCCTACATCAATTGTGCCCTTAGGGGGTGTGGGTGTGAAACATTGTCCATCTTGTGAAGGGGTCCTAGTTGAGATCTTTGACCATTAGGTTTGTAAGTTGAGCAATAAGGAGGTCATTTTGGTAAAGGTTCATCGGTGAAATCAGTCAGTTAAAGGAGCTACTTACGAAGTAGACGCAGGTATGATGACCATACCCCATATTTTCCCTTAGAACTCAGTTCCAACTTGAAATAATAGTTTTCCCTTAATTAATTAATTCTCTTTATCTCATGTAACCCAACAATTCTTATGTCGTAATATATATTCATGAGTTTGGTTCAATCCATATTCAGTTATAGACTAAGTCATTATGTCAATATTCAGACCTTAGAAAGTCAATACTGAGATTTGCAGCTCTTTTCCTAATATTCCAACTTACTTAGTTTTATTTTAGGGATGAGTGGCACAATGGGTGGATATTATAACAGTCCAAAAATCTAAGCTAAGATTAGAACCATGATCCAAGTACATGTAAAATCAAATATCATGTTTTTATGGTATGACAGGTGATTTAGACATAAATTAAGGCGACAAGTAACTCTTAGCTATTGGCCAAGTCAAAACCTTTCTTACCGATTGATTTCTTATGAAGAATCTCCCTATAGTCAACTTAAAACAAGAATAAGTCCTTTATTATGAAGTATTTTTGAGCTAAAGACAAACCAAATGATGTATATTTGAATTATCTTTTCAACGCATAAAGTTTTTCCTTAATCCAATATTGGAGAATGAAGTTATGGCCATTTTAGTGGAGCACTGTCCAATAGTGAGAACCTAAGAGCGTAGGTACGATTGAGGTGAAATTGTACAACCTTACAACGCTCTGGTCTGATTGAAAAAAAACCCCAAACAACTAAAATTTGACAAGTATACCTTCAACAATGATAGGGAACAACGATTGTGGTTAGAAACAAAGATCTTAGCTATGATCTTGATTTCTAAAGTTGATCTAGTTGGAACCTTCAACCTATGAACCAAGGTATGCTCTTAAGTGGGTCCCACAATTGTGGAAAGGTCTCATATGTCCCTTCCAACATTTTTTCAGTTATGAATTTAAAATGGCACATTAGTCTTTGTCCACTCTTTTATCATAAATATTACGTTGTTTAAATTACTCCAAGGTACATTATTAAGTTAAATAGTACTCTAAGTCTAGTACTCTAAGTCCCTCAATACCCAAATTCATTCAAAATTAGCCTCAAATAGAGAAAAAAATAGTTCTTCTTCCTCCCATAGCAAACTAGGCTTCATCTCTTTCAAGCTCCAAGTTCAAAGATTTCTTCAAAGTTTTCATCTCTAGGTATATGATATTTCACAAATGAATTTTCTTTCACCCATTGAGTCCCAGACTTGATTTCTCAAGTTTAATTCACCTTTCAAGTGTAGGATTTCCATGAATAGTGTGAATTCTATTAGTTTTTAGTTTCTTGCTTTGACTAAACAATGAATATATGTTTCTCCATAAATTTGAGAATCTTTCCATACTCATAATCATTAAATCTCATTATATTGATAAATTTTTTATTTTGGGAATAGGTTATAAAATTCCTTGTGATGTTGAGATTATAGAATTTTCATGATTAGCTGCATTCTTCAAAGATGGTGGGTTATGAATACCCCATGACCTAGGATATCATTCATTGTCAGTTAAAAATTTAATTTTTTGTTTTACAGGATTTAGAGTTCTTTCATATAAAGCACTTATCTTTTGTTTGAGAATATGATTATTGTTGAGCATTTTAGAATATCAGTTTACTTTCAGTATAGTTAGCAGGGGGCTTGTCCTAGCAACTCGCCTTTAGTAGAGGCTTTCAGATAGGTAGTAGAGGTTCAACTTTATGTGATGTTAACAGGTTTTCATTTTGATTTTAACATTGATGATTTGTTTAGTTATTTTATATCATTCAGACTTTAGCTTCTGCACAATATTATCAGTATCCATAGTGGCATGCCAGGACATGAGTTAGATTGGGGTTACTTGTGACTCTAAGTTCCACATTATGACTAGGGGTAGTCTCGAGTTGTGACATTTCTAAAATACTTTCTTGTCCCATGTAATCTTCCCCAAGTAATGATGGAAGTATAGTGGTTATGTAGTCCTTCATTCATGAAGTGAACCTTTGAGGCTATAAGTAATACTTGTCATTCTCAATTAACGAAGACCATATTAATACTGCTATGCATTCTAACATCTGCACCATGTTTATAAGAACTCAAGTTTGTATATAAGTTTCATGCATCATAAAAATCAAATAGCAACCATTAGTTTGTCAAAAGAAGAACAAATCTATAAAATTCATATTTAATGTATGTTTACGCTTAATCATACATGACTGAAATTCATGTTAAATTAGCTAAAATTTCATCAATTAGAAGGATAAAAAATGGAGTATAGTTACATAGAATAGGAGGATGTCCTCATCATTACTATCTATATTGCAAACTTCAGGATCATATACAGAGTTAATGAAGGAACAAGGCAAATATAAGGGTATAAAGATCCTGAAACAAGAAATAGAGAACAAGGATTACAATGTAGCCTATTAAAAATAAAGATCAGGAAGATGGCTTCACAATTCTTACCAAAAGGCCAAACCAAGATTTAGAAGAACATTAATGTATCATAATTAATAAGATATCCAATTCTAAATAGTCTAAACAACCTCATAATGGATATATACAAAGGTCAATGTCATTTTAAAATAATATAAAATAATATTAATTTGAGGTAATAGAATAAAACATGATCTAAAATCACCTAGTTTCAAGGATATACCTATTATAAGAAAAATTGTGATAATAGAACAACATCCATTATCAAGAGACAAAATAAAAAGAAAAGAATGCTAGTTATTACTCTCTTCTCTTCTTCAATTTTGAGGTTAAAAAATTAAGAGATGATTTGTTTTGACACTGATATTTAATTTGTATATGTCTTTTTAAAGTCCTACCATATGTATTAACCAATTTAGATATACATGTAATGTCTAATGTTAAGCTCGACAAAGTCGAATTTCAAATACATATAACTGAACTTCATGTAAAATGATTAGACTACAACATCTACAACATTTCTTTCTGAGCCCATGGACATATAGATAATTTGGTCAAGCGAATATGATTGAAATTGTCACACCCTTTTTTTACCAAACGATTTTATCTAACATTTCAAAAAGGGTTTTCAAATCCGAATGTGACTAAAAAGGTGTTTCAAAAAGGAATTTAAATTAAAAGTTAGAGTTGCCACTTGACAATGAGTTTTGGTGTGCCAAATCACCTAGAAAATCTATTTCAAAATATTTTACTCTTAAAAATTGATTCATAACTAGAGGTTCTGGTTTAGGAACTCTGTTGACTGAGGGAAAGGTGTTGTCATGAGCCAATTGGACGTGAGTGACACCCTGAATTCTCCTAAGCGAGAAATAATATTCAAGAAGTATTAACTAACAGAAAAACATATTCCATTAATAGTTTTAAGAGCATTCAATCTAACACCTTAAGGCAAAGAAAAAATCAATACTAAAATAAAAACACCCTTAGAATTCAAAAATCATTGTACCCAAACATATTAAGAATAACAAAAAGGGGATGCAACTCCAAAAATCAAATAAAAGTACTTAATGTCAAAACAAATGACCATGACATAACGAAAAGATTCCATGGTAGGTTGGATAAGCTGCTAACCCTTGAAATCTAGATTACACGCTAGTTTTGCTGAAATATCTATTGCACTCACAAAAGTAAGAGCAAGTGTAGTATTAGCACATAAGAACAACAATGTACTAGTAGGGCAATTTAGCCAACCCAAAATGAGAATATGAACATATTACCAAAACATAGTTCAATAAGTTAATCCATGCTTATTCTAACCTACACCTAGCAAAACAAGTATTAATTAAGCAGTTTAGAATTTCAAGCAATAAGTCAAGCTATTTTGAGCCAAGTCAAAAAAAGTTTAGCAATAATTAAACATATAAATATATTTCTTGGTTCACTCATGGAACCACATGCTATGGGTACCATAACCATCCTCTAGTCATAACCCTTGGTGGAAAAATTTTGTCCATGTACCAAAATCCCAGACCCAAGTGTCTGGACAATCTTATTCCGCCAATAAGCCGATAAAATATACAAATACCAAAACATTCCTCATTTAACCATATGGTAGGTCAAAGTCATACAATAAGATAAAATAATTGATTTGACCACACAAAGAAGCATGTACTAATAAGCCATACTGAGAAGTTGTTAAATGCACACATAGTATAAGTTGGATTAAAATACAATACCATCACATACCTCAAACTAATATTGCACAACACCACTATGCGAGAGTCGTGCCCTTCAGTGTAATTTTCATCGGCCTCGGTCTAGAAAATGCATGTATACACATAATTAATAAAATGACCTACCATATTAGGGATTATGATTCACACCCAACTCTTAGGACCAAGTTCATGATCATTCTCTCCCTGTTCTAGGGATTTTCAACCTTAATTCAACTAAAACTATCAAATCCATGGATGATTTAGAAAACTAATGACATACAGGGGTAAATTTACCAATGTTAACCAAAACCCATTGATTTTATACCCAATTGCTCCTTTATACCAAAAAAACCAACAAAATTTAGTCGCTAACCCTCCTAGAACTAAGAAAACTAGCAATTCTAAGGATAGGTTATTGATTTACTAGTTAATAGAGATGAATTCCTTACCATAACGATGCAATATGAAGAAAAATTCATGGTTTTTTGCTGAAATTACCACTGTTGATCCTTAAACATTTCTTAGAACAATTGACCATTTTAAGAGTGTTTCAGAAATAAAAAAACAATATATGTTGCTATTGTGGCATCGGTATAGCGACATGCTTTCTATTGAAGCCCTTGCCTACGTTGATCGATTGCCATAAGGGGAATGATCCTACTTTTGAGCATGTCACTATAGCGATATGCACGTCATTATAAAGATACTGATGGGACATAAACTCTAGTTTCCTCCAAGATTCTTCTTTTCACAACACACCTTAACTCCAAGATATCCAAAACAATACCCTATACACTAAGATCAATTCTGAGTTCTACTTATCCAAATTTAATTCCGTAAATTCATATGAGTTTCTTATCAATTTATCTAACTAGGGATCAAATCAAAAACCACCATACTTACCCAAATCAATACCAAATTTCCATAGAATATACCTCACTTGAATTTCATTCGAAACTAGCTTAGCTTGAAATTCATAACTTCAAATCTAGAAAGAATTTTAGCATGAAATTTTAATAATATGCTTATATATAATAATGGGTAGGTATAATTTATGATTGATGTTTGCTGAATGTTTGATTGGACCTTTTGGACTAATGAGGACCCCGATAGGTATCATTTGATTATGGCACAACTATCAATACCTCTAGGGTTTACAACAAAAAAAATTCATCTGTAAAGTTTTTCACCACAATGATCAATAAAAGTGGGTTGAAAAACGAATTTCAATTTTCAAATCCCCCAAAACTTGAAGAATACAAATGCTTTCTATAGCATATAATTTAGAATTCATTGTTGTCACCAGAAAGTACTAAATTTGACCATTCCAGTGGCCTACTATCCAAAAAGTTCCTTATAAAATATAAAACTTACCCATTATTTCCCTTAATGATCAAACAAGAAAATAGGCCAAAATAAGGAGAGAAAAGAGTGTACTTGTATCCTCAAAAATTTAAAGATACTTGTCTGGTATGTCCTTCTCGGTTTCTCAAGTAGCTTCCTTGACCAGACGATGCTTCTACTGAACCTTAACCAAACATATTTCTTTCATTCTCATTGAATGTGATGTTTGAAAAGTTGAAACAAGGAAGGAGTTTTTGAGACTTTTTTATTAGACGCTTGGAATTGGATAAGAATTTTATTCAAACATATCTAGAACAAGAATGGATAGTTTTAAGCCAAATCTTTTTCTAATAAAATTGAGTCTCATTTAGTGATATAATATCCATATCCATGATACATTTTGATCCTAGAAACATGAAATACTATGTGAACTCTCGATAAGCCTGGTAGTAAAGCTAACCATTATGTAATTGGACCAGCATACTCAAAAATCTTGAAAGGACCAATGTACTAAGGGCTGAGTTTGCCCTTCTTACTAAACCTCATGACTCCATCCATGGGAGACCCCTTAAGCAACACTTTTTCATCCACTATAAAGTCCATGTCCCTTACCTTATGGCCTCTATACTCCTCTTATCTACATTGAGCAGCTAACAACTTGTTTTGAATGAATCTCACTTTTTCTTGAGCCTTTCTTACCAAGTCAGTTTCCAAAGGTTAAACATCTCTAGTCTCAAACCACCCAATAGATGACCTGCACTTCCTTCCATAAAGTGCCTCATATGGTGTTATATCAATGTTGGTGTGATTGCTATTATTGTATGAAGACTCATACAATGTAAGAAATTGGTCCCAATAACCACTAAAGTCAATTACACAAGTTCTCAAAATCTTCTATATCTCTTCAATCGTCCTCTCCGACTGCCCATCAGTTTGAGGTTGAAAAGCCTTGCTAAAAGTTAGATTAGTATACAACTCCTTGTGCAACCTATCCTAAAATTTAGCAGTATACTTCATATATCTATCCAAAATAATGGTATAGGGTACCCCAATAATTCTTTCTATCTTCTTAATGTAAATTTTTGCTAACTGTTGAGAGCTATAATCTACCCAAACTGGCAGAAAGTGAGCTGATTTTATCAACCAATCCACTATCACCCAAATGGAGTCGTATTTCCCTACTGTCTAGGAAGAACTACCTTAAAATCCATTGCAATGTTCTCTCATTCAAAATAGGTATAGGCATCCTTTAAAGCAACCCCACAGGCCATTGGTGTTCATACTTCACCTGCTGACAACTGTGATTCTTGGATACATAATCCATTATGTCCATATTTATCTTGAGCCACTAATGAAACTTTCTCAAGTCACAGTGAATCTTGTTCTTACCTAAATTAATTTAATAATGTGAACCATAGGCCTTTGAAAGTACATCATAAATCAAATCACTAACCCGAGAGATGCATAACCTTCTCTTAGACCATAACACCCCACTCACATTAAGAGTAGCATCTGCCATCTCTCCACTTACCACTTTATTCCATAGTGCATTCAACTTTTGTCCCCAAATTGCTTGGCCTTAATATGATCTAAGAATGTTGACTTTACCTTAATACTAGCCAACACTGCACCCCTGTCTCAAACCTAAACTACATTCTCTGATATGTTAGAGTTTGAAACTTTCTGGCTAAAGGTCACCTGAACACATTCGTGAATGACAAACTACCTATGCTAGCTCTTTGGCTTAATTTGTCTGCCACCATATTGGCCTTACCTGAATGGTACTAATTAGTAATATCATATTTCTCCAATATCTCCATCTATATATGCTATATTAGATTCATATTCCTATGAGTAAACACATGTTGTAGGCTATAGTGATTTATGAAGACCTCACACTTGACACCATAAAGATAGTATCTCTAAATCTTTAATGCAAATACCACCACTACAAACTCTAAATGATGAGTTGGGTATCTCTTCTCGTGAGGTTTTAACTGTCTTAAAGCATAAGCAATGGCATTACTTTCCTAAATCAACACAGCACCAAGTCCAAAAGTGAAGCATAAAAAAACACTGTAAAATCCTTGCCTTCAACCGATAAAGAAAAGATAAGGGTTGAAGTCAAGAGTATCTTGAGATTTTTGAAGCTCTCATCAATGTGATTTTGGAAGCTCTCATCACATTGATCTAAAAAAAATGGCACCTCCTTTTGAGTCAACCATGTCAAGCATGTTGAAATAGATGCAAGATTATTAATAAATTTATAGTCATAACTAGAAAGACCCACAAAGCTCCTTACCTCGGTCACTGAACTAGGTCGAATCTAATTCTTAACTACCTTAATCATTTGGGGGTCCACCATTACCCCTTTTCTCAAAAATTACACTCTCCAAAAAGGCAACTAAAGACAACCAAAACTGACACTTCAAGAATTTGGTAAATAAATACTTCTTCTTTAAAATCTCTAATATTGTGAGAAGGTGACCTATGAGACCTCCTTACTTTCCGATAAAACAAAAATGTCATCAATAAACATAATAATAAAATATTTCAAGAATGACTATAGGATAGTTTTTATCAAGCTTATAAAGGATGTAGGAACATTAGTTAGCCCGAAGGACATCACCTAAAACTCGTAATGACATAATGTGTTCTAAAAGATGTCTTTGGTCTGTCCTTTGGTCAAATTTTCTACTGATGATAAATCGACCAAAAATTAATTTAAGAAAACATCCTCCACCCTATAACTGGTCAAACAAATCATCTATGCAAGGCAAGGAATATTTGTTTATGATGGTAACCTTATTCAGTTGTTTACAAATAATGTGAATACTCCTTCTACTAACTTTCTTATTTAAAAAAAGACAGAAGTACCCAATGTGAAGCACTTAGACGGATAAACCCCTTGTCAAGTAGTTCCTATAATTGAGTTTTAAGTTTTCTCAACTTTGCTAGAGTCATTTGATAAGGAAGAATAGATATAGGATGAGCACCTAGCTCTAAGTCAATACAAAAATCAATATCTCTATCTGGAGGCATACCTAGTAAATATGAAGAAAACACATCCTGGAATTTGGAAACCCCTTGAACTAACTCTATAGAAGGGGACCCCACACTTACATATTAAAGGCGTGCTAAAAATGTTAAACAACCCTTCCCCACTAACTTTTGAGCCTAGACAAATGATATAATTTTACTGATTTGGCCTTTTATACTCCCTCCCGCTCTAGTTTATCTATCTTAGGCATGACTAGAGTCATTTTCTTAAAATTATAGTTTAAGACAATGTGATATGGAGATAACCAGGTCATACCCAAAATTACATCAATGTCCAATATATCTAGAATAATCAAATCTAGGTAAGTCTTAAAACCATAAATAACACAGAAAAAGAGTGGTAAATATGGATTACTACCATAAACTCACGAATTAGAGTAGACTTCTACACAAAAAAGTCAAGAATATCACAAATGAAATTCAGACATACCGTTAACTAGAAAGATATATAAGAATAAGTAGACCCCAAATCAAATAAAATAGAAGCTATCTGGTCACAAACAAAAATTGTACATGTGATCATCGCATCAAAAGCCTCGTCATCAGTCTTTCATAAAAAGGCATAATAGTGAACTAGATCATCAATTTAAGCTAATTATTTCCCTAATTTCACTCTCCTCCCTCTGTACAACTAATTTCTCAACCACTTCAACCGTCTACCTAATTTCTCACTCCACTCTGTGGATGACCTCTTCTATTACCTCCTCTTACTCTACTTGTTGTAACTGTAGCCTATGTCAGCTGTTGTGCTTGGGAATTCACCTCTCCCATAGGACACTCCCTCTTAAAGTGACCAACAACAACAAAATAGTCATTTCCACTATAAAGAATACTGACTGTTAAAGAGTAAGAAGCCCCTTGGCTCCTAATAACCTGCGACTAAGTAGAGACCTTAGTTGGACCTTCATTAAAAGCTGGCAATGCAGACTAAATAGGGCAAGTTGGGTAGGCCTTCTGAGCATATCCCTTAGAATATGATACTCTGAAATTCCTAATATTATGGTAATTCATAGAAAATATCTTAGCCTTACTCACTTCTGTTACTCCCTCTAAATTCACATAATCTATCACCTCATTGAATCCTTTTTCTACAGAAGTCACACGCACAAACAAGACCTGTAGATCATAATTTAAATCCTCTAAATGACGTTGAATTATCTCCTCTTTAGTAGCCAAAAATGAGTAGCATAGTGAGACAAAGCATGAAACTTAGCCTCATAGGCCAAAAATGACATATCGCCCTGTTTCAATGCTAAAACTCATATGTAAAGAACTTAAAAATTTGATAAAATATGTGAAAATTATGATTTTGTGTGATTTGATAGTTTTACCCCTCCCTATATTTACATTGTGGTACTTCTAAGGTGGGGTGATTAGCATGGATCCTGATGTATTTTGGTACCTTTTATGCGATATTATGATTTTTGGTGGCTTCGAGAGCTTTATTTCGGATGTGTATGGTTATCTTTTGATATATGTGATGGATGACTACATCAACTGTGCTAATAGATTTGTAATATCAATTTTAGGCTAGACAGACCTTTGGTTCAGATCTCGATGTACCCGAGCTCATTTCGACTAGTTGGTTAGAAAGTTGAAAAATGAAAAATTTAGGTAGGGATCCATATTTGGTCGAAACAACCTCGAATGGAAAATCCAACTTAACCAACGCATCTAAAACATCAATTTTAAGGTGGTAACATGTTTGTTATGATTTTATAGCTTTTAAATCCCATTTTGATCCACGATTTGAAAAATTGTAATTTCAAATTTTAGGAGTCAACTTTGTGAAATAATGCTTTTTTGAAATTATGATATCGCTATTAAGTCCGGAGCATCGAATTTAGTATGGTTGCATATTTTGTCTATGTATAACAGACTTTGAATGAATTTTGTGCACCCTGTCGGGTCTGGGTTAGACACAAAAAAATTGGCTTTTCCAGATCTGGTGCAAGGTATAAAACAACCCTTTTACCCTTCTTTTTGCGTTTTTTGCCCATTCTTTCACCTTGCCTATTGGGAGTTAAACCCTAAAATAGTATGGGAGCTTAAAAGTGAAGCTTGTGGGGTGCTTGGGAAGCTAGATTAACATCTATTTCTTAATTTTGTTACGAATTGAAAGTGAGATTTCATCATTTTCTATTCTAATTCTTGATTAGTTTCTCAAAATTCCAAAAATCATAGGGCTTGATTTTAAACCCCAATTTCACTCCTTTAAAATTGAATAATATTTTAATCTTATAACTACTAATTTTTCATCAATCTAACCTTCAAAACAACTTTGATTCTTGATTTTAACATGAAATTCACAGATTTTATTTGATAAAGCTTAATAATGATTTTATTCGATTTGAACATTGTTTTTGACTTGATTTGACTTGGGTTTTCATCTGTAGATTCCTAAAAATATGGAAAATGTATTTTAAAAGTAAAGTTATGATTTTTTCCTTTTTGAAAACCCATTTCAGGGGTCTGTTTTGATGTGTCAATTCTATATTTCTTAGTTTTAGTTTATTTTAAAATTGTTCATGAGAAGTAGAGTTTTGTGGTTGAAGTATTGCGGACCAATTTTGGCCTTTGAGGTAGATTATGTCTTAACTCCTTTAGACTGGGATGTGTAGTTAATGATGGTACAAAATACATGTTAAGGGTGGTAACTAATCATGAAAAATAGCTATCTATGTATTGTGCCCGTGTGGGGGCCTATATGTGATGTAATTGTTAAAATTAAGATATTATGTGATATGTGTGACCGTATGGGTTCCTGTATGATGTTAATAGCCTTGAATACATGTGAATAATTGTTTTGTAGTTTTGGAAATGACTATTGTGGTACCATTGGAGTATTGTGATATATTCAAACTTGTGGGCATATAAAACTTGTGGAAATTTATGTATGGTTGGAAATAATGAGCGGATATTGGCCCACGTGGTTATGGAAATGTATCAGTGTGGTTGATTATGGAAATACATCATGTGGTTGGTTGTGGAAATACTTATTGGGAGTGATTGTGGCCAGTACATCCTCATGGCATCATATGTATAATTTTACTTATTTTATATGTTTCGTATATACGTATTCTTGTTTTTGGTCCCACTTAATTTGTGTCTCATGTTATGTATGTAATTGGAAATATTGGAAATACTAGAAATTCTAGAAATATTAGAAACATTGGATTTATAGACTTCTCCAAAGTATATGTCATAAATGAGTCATGGATATTGATTGTATACGGGTTGATGAACCTCTCATAGGTTGTAATGCCCCGAGAATACACCCTGGGCACCACACGGTGCATACGGTCACAAGTAACCATAAGCCAACCCATGCTGGTACTTGCTATGAGCGTTGAATATAATAACAGAAAACATATACAAAACTTAACTAATAACGCCATAAGGTTTTAAATACAAAAATCAATACTGAATCGAAATATGGAAAATGCCTGTCTGAAAATAAAACTGTAAGACTGTTAATAACAAATGAGAACTGAGTAACTTATTGAAAAGTGTCTAAAAACCTCTACTACGAACTGTCTAAACATGAGGACTCACAACTGCTGCTGATGTGGGTATGCTGGATATCTAGGTACGGTCAAGAACTTGAGTGTACGAACCTATAATATTAAACATCAGAGCGTATGAAACGAGTATGTGGTCAGTACTTTGAACTTACTGGTATGCTAAATGAGGTTAGGCTGTTATGCATGAGTTCATGTGCATGAACAATAATTGACTATATAGATAACATGTGATACTGAATAAAGATGCATGAATGTTGTAAGGACTGAGAATGCATGATCAAACATAATACATGATAATGATAAAGCCGTAAATTGAGATACTGAGTTTCTGATAATTGGATACTGTGACCAAGAAAACCTAAAAACTGAACTCTGAATTGAAGGCTGGACTGAGACTGTGGGAGTTATCATCTAACCGACATGCCCCAATATACTAGATTGGGGTCCAACCTTTAATCACAGTTAGAAGTTTGTCAGTACTATACCATGGGTACTAACAATGGTTGTGCGGATCCACTAAAGTATTGTCCTGAAGGACTAAGGGTCACCCTCAACTGGAAAAGCCCTAATGAGATATGTGTCAAACCCTCAACTGATAGGTTAACATCTCTAAGCTACGCTAGCTACGTAGTTCTTGAATGCAGGGACTGCTGCTAAAGGTCACACCCTGAACTGGTAGGTGAGCCCTCATCCCTGGGTTCGCTCAGTGCTAAGTCTCACTCCCAACTGAAATGACTCTAAATACTGAACTGAACTGAACCTTCTAACATCATATACTGACTGAACTGAATGTACTCTAATGTATATATATGAAACCATTCTGACAACATTGAAACTAAGTAATCAGCTAAGTTTTTCAAGTATTCATAACCCCCAGGACTCAATAGTAAAACTAACAAAATCTTATCAATACTTTGGGAACATAACATGCTAGCAATATTCAATACTCATTCTTTGAGGCATTTTATCAAACACTTATAATGCATGGCTTAACATGAGAATAGTCTTTAAAGCATGTAGTAGCAACATGATTTTGATATTAACTCATCAAACTAAGTCTTAAATCAGTGAACAACACCATTCAAACGTATAAGGTTTAATAACAATAATTTCATGTAATCGTGATATGGAATTTAAGATTCATGAGATTTCATGGGCATAATTCATAAATTCTATAAAGATCACACTTTTCAACCTGGAAACTGGATTCTTAGACTCCATGGGTGGAAAAGGCTCATGGATGAACATTTAACATACCTCAATTGATGAATTCTTGGGAGTTCTTGGTGGATTTCTTGAGATAGAGAGAATGATTTTAATTTGGGGGAAATTATGAACAATGCAACAAAAGTGTTGTTTTAGGACCTAAATCCCATCTTAGAGTGAGAGAAAAGGACTAAAATATCCTCCTAGGCTCGGGATAAAATAAACTAAAAAAAGTTCTCACTGACGCGATCGAAGACGCGCTGTGTCACTCACCGACGCGATAGGCGATGCATCGCGATGACTTCCAACACATTACTCAATGCGATGCAACCTTATCATGTCAACTTGTTGTTTTGAATATCTAAACAAGCCTCAAACCTTATCCAAAAAATCTGAAACTCACTCGACACATGCTACTTACACCCCTGATCATGAATCAACTCAAAAACTTACATCTCAGAGTCGAGAAGGTTGAGAATAAAATCATAAAAGTTTAGAGGCCAAAAATGAGACTAAGGCTTCAACACTTAGATAAATTTTGGAGGTATTAGGCCTCTCATTCCCACTTTATGAGCTGAATTAGACTAAGAAGCATACGGGGTATGGCAACATCTCCTCCTTGGGAACCTTCGTCCTCAAATAAGACTGACTAAACTGACACTACTGAGGAAATGTGATTATACTGATATGCACAATTGAAACATGAGTTAACCTAAAACATGACACATGGCTGAATTGATTTGTGAATGCATGAATGACATGAAAATGATATGCAGTTGGAACTGAGCATGAAGCAGAATAAATCTAAGGAAGACAGTTACCTTAGACTGAGTCTTAGTTTGTGGATAAGAGACGAGTGTACTTGGTTCACATATCTGCTTCTGCTTCCTAAGTGGCTTCCTCAACAGACTGGTTTCTACAAAGAACTTTGACCAAGGGAACTTCTTTGTTCCTTAGTCTCTTAATCTAAGGTCAAGGATGTCGACTGGAACTTCGTCGTAAGAGAGACTATCCTAAACATTCGTACTTACCAAGGGAACAACTACATTTGGATCACCAATACACTTCTTTAATAAGGAAACATGGAACACTGAATGCACTGACGCCAAATTTACAGGCAACTCAAGCTCATACGCTACTTTCCCATACCGATTCAAGATCCTGTTAGGGCCTACATATCGGGGACTAAGCTTCCCCTTTTTGCCAAACCTCTTCACTCTCTTCATGGGAGAGATCTTCAAATAAACTAAGTCTCCAACTGCGAACTCGAGGTCCCTCCTATGCACATCCGCATAGGATTTCTAACGGCTTTCGGATACCTTAAGCCTTTCTCTGGCTTTGGGATGCCTTAAGCCTTTCTTTGATCAACTAAACTTTTTCCAAAGCATCAAACACCAAATTTTTCCCTATCATCATAATCTCACCTACTTCTAACCATCCAATAAGAGATCTATACCTTCTTCCATAAAGAGCCTCAAATGAGCTAGCTAAATGCCAGAATGATAACTATTATTGTAGGCAAACTCAAGTAATGGCAAGTGATCATCCCAACTACCCTTAAAGTCGATAACACAAGATCTCAACATATCTTCTAAAGTATGAATGGTCCACTCTGCTTGACCATCTATCTGAGGGTGAAAAGTTGTATTGAGATAAACTTGGGTACCAAGACCCTTCTGAAATGTCTTTCAAACGTGAGAGGTAAACTGAGTACCTCTATTTGAAATGATAGACAACAGAACTCCATGAAGTCTAACCAACTCTCTAATATAGAGCTTTGAATAATCTTCAGTTTATAAAGAAGTATGTACTAGCAATAAATGGGCTGATTTGGTCATTCTGTCTATAATCACCCAAATCAAATCATGCTGACGACATGAATAAGGCAACCCTATCACAAAATTCATGTTCGCCTCTTCCTACTTCTAAGTGGGGATACTGAACTCCTGCATAGAGCCACTAGGCCTTTGGTACTCAACCTTAACCTGCTGACAATTAGAGCACTTAGCTACACACTCTGTAATATCCTTCTTCATACCATTCTACAAATAACTTTCCTGCAAATTACGATACATCTTAGTGGATCCTAGATGAATAGAGAAACGAATATCATGCACTTCTTCTATAATCCACTATCTCAGGTCATCTACATTGGCACACATAGTCTACCTTGGAAACGCAACACACCATCTCTCCCTTGGGAGCAAACCTCTACTTTCTGATCTTTGACTAACACTCCTTCAACCTAACTAGACTGGCATCCCTATCTTGCTTTTCTTTTACTTCTGCTACCAACGAAGATTCCAAACTATTCTGAACCCAAACACTACCTTCAGATAAGTCAAACAAATGAACGCCTAATCTAGCCAACTTATGAACCTCCTTAACCAACTTCTTCTTATCATTCTCAACATGAGCCACACTACTCATGGACAATCTACTAAGGGCATCTTCCACTACGTCCTTGCTCGGATGATACAAAACACTCATGTCATAGTCTTTCAATAACTCTAACCACCTTCTCTAATGAAGATTTAACTCTCTTTAATAAAATACATACTGCAAACTCTTGTGATCCGTGAACACATCAACATGCACCCCATACAAAAAATGCCTCAAATTTCCAAGGCAAAAGCAATAGCTACTAACTCAAGATCATGGGTGGGACCTTACCTCTCTGCATCAAAATGCAACCCAAACCAACTCCAAAAGCATCACAATGTACAACAAATCTATTTGTACCATCAGGTAGTACCAAAACTGAGGCTGGAGTGAGTAGAGTCTTCAACTCCTAAAAACTTGACAACGCCCAAGCGCACACGCAAGTGTACGTGGTATACCAAGTAGTAAAGTGACCTAATTAAAGCTAGGTATCGATCCCACAAAGACTTGATTTAACAAAGATTGAATTTTAATCCACAGTCTAGATTAATTTAGTGCAAAAGTAACCAAAGAAAGAGTTTGTAATTTTTGTAAATTAAAAATAAAGTAAATAATGCGTAAAATAAAATACTTGAGACAATCAATAAAGAAAACCCCAGGGTTAAAGCACTTCGAACAATCATACTATGTTATTGAATTTTGATTCTTTAATTTGTTTATCTTGGTTGTTGATTCGTAGATAATTACATGATCATGGTTTTTCAACCTCTAATCTTTTACCTAATATGGACTTTACAAATACATCGTTGAGCGGGGATGTAATAATTCAATTAAGTTAATTAAATATATCATCCTACATATGAATCAAGTAAGACATCTAAGTACATCCCTGTCCTAGACGCTAAGTTTAATTCTTTATTTAATAAAAGAATAAAAATTCAAACTTTGTTTATTCCCATATTCTATCTCCCTATTCCCTCTCCCGAGATCGAAAGGTCGATAATATATGTATTCTAAGGGTCGCAAATTCTTAAAATAATTAAAACAAGAATAAACAAACAACCAAATATGATAAACAAACTTAATCGAAATTAATCCAAAACAATAGTACTCATGTTCTTGGTTTTAACCCCGGAAAGAGAGTTTTAGCTGATAATATCCATAATCATGATCCATATAATTGAATACAACATATGAAATATTAAAGACAAAATAAAAAATTAAAACCTAAAAATAATACGTGTAGCAGCCTCCACCGTCACCTAAACGTCTCCAAGAATTCAATAATATGGTTCAATTCCCCCTCAAGTTCTAACCAGATATATTGTATATATATATTATATTATATTTACTAATAATAGTGGGATTGGAAATAAATGTTAAATATTCCCTCCAAGGATTCCTTGAAATACGTGCCCTAATTTGACTTTAAATAGGACAATTCACAAACTATCCTAGCACATTGTAATTGACCGTGCTTGGATCATCGACGCGAAGCGTCGAGTTAGCATCGTAGGACGTGAATTAGCATTGAAAATTTCATCGAAGTTTAAATTATGTGACCATAAACGCGACGCGTCAACTCACTAAAATTTGCTTTCAAAATTTTGGTTAAGTGTTGAACATCCTATCCTTTGCCCATGCCTTTTGTAGTGTATTTCCAATGAATTTTCAGCCTTTAAATTATCAATATATCATCATATTTAGCTCAGCAAACATCCTACAATATCACACACCACAAATAAAATATCAAAACAACACAATATTCTCAACGATAAATCAAAACAAGAGCTAAGATAAGGTAAATTCGCAATGATCTTCCACTATTATTCCGACTTTTGACTTAATCAAATTAAACTTTGCACATTAAAAACATGTTATTCCTCATACAATTATACCATTAAAATATTTGAAATAAATTAAACACATTAGAATCCAACTAGA
Organism: Capsicum annuum; assembly: GCF_002878395.1. NCBI lineage: Eukaryota > Viridiplantae > Streptophyta > Magnoliopsida > Solanales > Solanaceae > Capsicum > Capsicum annuum. The sequence continues at coordinate 31,886,659 of NC_061114.1, forward strand.
TCAACTAGACATGCACCTAGCTCAAGCTAGTAAAACTAGTTTTTCGGGTTGAACTTTAAATGACTTAATTTAGTGCAAACTTGTTTGAAAAATACTTTGGACATTGTAATCACATATTTGGACACTTAAATGCTTATTTATATCACTATTAACACATTAAGAATACGAATTACTCTCAAAATAATGCGAAATAAGCTAGAATAATGATACCAAAGTGTATAAAATTAACTCCGATCATCACCCCACACATAAATCCTTGTTCATCCTCGAACAACTCTTTACTCTAAGAATCAAAAGTTGAGGTGACGCTACACTTCTACTAACATCAAGACAGTCAATATAGTACTACAATGACTACACGAAATGCAAGTTTCTACACAAAATACGTTATTTACACAATTAAAAGCTCAAGAACACTACTTCAAAATATCCTAGCCTCAAGAATTGACTCACCTAAGAGGCAAAATCAAGATTATCATTCAATTAAGGACATCATACAAATTACCCACATTCATCAAACATGTGCCCCTCACAACAAGAGAGTTGCCCATAATCACTCACATAAATGCAATTTATCACATAATGGGTATAAGAATCAAATTACGCTCACTCTCACAAGGAATTCACAAGTTTCAAAAAATGAACCATAGGATTGCCTTTAGTGTAATGCTCCACCAATATTAGAATGTAAACTTAGGATCAATTAGGACTTTTTCGGGTTGTAATGTAGGCTAAGGGACGGGTAAGAAATGTTTTAGAATAGTGACTAGCCTCTCTAAGAGCTTTAATAAACAATATTATGCATTTAAAATCACTTTTCAACAACCAAATTACACTTATTCATTCATCCATACCTTTTGTTTTTGCCCTATCTCTTTTAAACATTTTCACAAACACTTGGTGGACACATAGTTTACTACCACAAGAATTAATTTTTCTTTTTTTTCACAATCATGGAAATATTTTTAGCATAAATTATATCACAACCATCCACGACAAATAAATTTTACACCAATAACTATTACCTTGGGGCATCAATTTAACCATTTTCTTCTTTAATTTCTCAAACTCCTTACTAATTTAATTTTTTTACATTAAAGAACTTAGGAGCTTTTTTGGATCAAATTATGGTCTATCAAATAAGGGATTAGGCTACTTATGAGGTTGCCAAAGAAAAAGGTAAAGGCTCAATAGGGGTTAACTATGATAATGCACAAGGGTAGGACAAATATAAGGTATAAAACAAAGTTGTCAAAGAAATGCCTACATCATCTCCTAAACTCACATTCTTTATTTCGCTTCACACACACCGGGAAAGTTCTAGTCATCACATGCAACAAGGAATTTACAAAAATCACACATCATACATGGCACATGCTCAATTCAATAGGATCATCATAGAATCCCAACCAAACAATAGCACAAATTCAATTTTAAGCCAATGAGGACAAGAGTCAAAAACATGACCCTAGGAGTCCCAAAAAATAGCAATTCACTCAATCAACAAGCTTTTACAAACAAACCCTTGCATCATGTAATCAAAACTAGCACCAACAAGAATATCTTACACAAATTTTCTTTAAAATTAAGCCAAAATTTAGGAATTTCCCCACCCCACACTTAAAAATCTACTTTGTACCCAAAGTGAACTTAAAAGTAAGAGATAAAAATACTAAGGCCTCTAGTCCTAGCTAGTAGCATCATTTTACAAAAAAAGGATCCATGGGACCCCACACTTAGTCTTTGCTATGCTCCTTAGCTCAAGTTTATGGTACTCAGACTTCTCATTAACTTGTGACTCAACCAAAAACAAAAACTACGCAAAGCAAAAAATAAAAACTTAAAATAAAACATACCTAATTAACTTGGGTTGCCTCCCAAGCAACGCCTGATTTAGTATCGCAGCACCACCCAACTCAACTCCACCATATTCCTTCATCTTTTCCTCTCACTTGAAAGCCATCTTCTTATCCTTTTCACCCCTTTTGGGTGTGAGTTCTCAAGAGCAGTAGGTTTTTCAACTTTAGCCTTTTCAGGCTTATCAACTTCCATCATGTCAGGCTTAGGAGATAGAGTCTTAGGATGCTCAATCCAGTAGTTTGAAGAGGTATTTTATGGACTAGACACCCCACACATATCCCCGTCAATAATATTTATCATACACAAATCTTTAACTTGAGACGTAGTTGTGGGTGCTTTGTGTACATCAAACACCACCTCTTCATCCTCTACCCTCATTTTGAGTGTGCCTTTTCTAACATCAATTAACGCTCCTCTGGTTGCTAAAAATGGATGCCCCAAAATGATTGGTACCTATTCATCTTCCTCAAAATTAAGAATAATAAAGTTAGTAGGTATAATGAATTTACCAACCTTTATGAGGACATCCTTAATTATTCCATCTGGGTGTGTTAATGATGCGTCTTCCAACTATAACACCACGGTGGTTGATCTTGGCTCTCCCAAAACTAATATTTGAACAATGAAAGGGGTATCAAGTTGATGTTTTTCCCTAAATCACTCAAAGCATGGACTGCTTTACTCCCAACTTAGATTGGGATGGGAAACTTCCCTTGATCTCTCAATTTCTTAGGGATTTTCTGTGTCATCATAGCGCTACACTCTTCAGTGAGTGTTATAGCTCCCACATCCTGCAATTTTATATTTTTAGCCACCACATCCCTCAAGTACTTTGCATACTTAGGCATATTCTGCACAATATCTAAAAGAGGTAAGTTGATATGAAGCTCTCTGAAGGTATCAAAGAACTTCTTAAATAGTACATCCTTTTTTGCTTCAATTTGCCTCTGAGGGAAAGGGAATAGCAGTGTATTCTTCCTTTCTGATTCAGTAATTTTTTCTTTTAAGTACTCAAACTTTCTTGAATTTTCAGCAACTTCTTCGGGAACTTGTTTAGTCACAACCTCAGCATCTACCTCCTTTGTTTCCTTGGGAGGTTATCCTTGAAGCTCTTTACCACTTCTTAAGGTGATTTCCATAACCTACTTTAGATTTTCTGTGTCAGCTGGCAACTCACCTTATGGCCTAGTATTCAATGCTTTCTGATTCTACCCCACTTGCAACTCTAAACTTCTAGTAACCGCTTGCAAATTTTTTAGGTCTATGGCAAGCTGCATTTGATTAGCTAGGATCTGCTTTAACATCTCTTCAATGCTACATATTGGCTGAGTTTGTTAGGTCTGAGGCTGTGGTACATTCCATGGTTGATTTGGTGGATCAGTTTGCCACTTCATGTTGTAGGCATTACCGTAATTTTCCCTTTGAGCATTACCTACATACATCACAAATTTCAGATTTGAAGCACACATGGCTGCTGTATTACCACTATTTCTGCATACTTCATACCAACCTGTAGCTTATTAGACGGGATTAACTATGGTTGTAGGTTTGTTGCTCCCAATTTTACGCTGCTGGATGATGTGTTGATCAAATTCTATAGTGCAAAAACCTATGCTGATAAGGCTGTGAATTGGTCTACCTTTAATACACCCATAATTATTTTTATGGCACTTCTAGAATCTAAATACCAATCTGGATTTCCTTGTGCAATGCAATTTAACTGTGTACAGCTCATCATAAGTCAACTCCAGCGCTTAACCACCTACGACTGAATCTAGAAAAATATTTGTATTATGATCAAGAGCTTCTACAAAAGTATGATCAAGTACCTCATTAGACTGTTGGGAGTGTGGACACTCCCGAAGAAGAGCCCTGAAGTATTCCCAACCATGATAGAGATTTTCATCAGGCTTCTATTTGAAGCTCACTATTTCACTGCGAAGTCTCACAGTCTTACCTGATGAAAAGAATTTGATGAAGAACTTTCAGGATTAGTCATCCCATAATGTGATTAAATTGGTCGTCTCTGCATTAAACCACCTTTTAGCCTCCCCAAAAAGTAAATGGGGAAACAGTATCAACCTCACATAATCTGGAGTCACTCCAGTCGGAGTGAATATATCAATAAGCTCAATGAAAGTCTGCAAGTGGACTTGTGGATCCTCGTGTGAAAGCCCTACAAACTGTCCACTATTAATAAGAAGCTGCACCATATTATGTTTCAACTCAAAATTCCCCCCAACTGCAAGTTTTTGGATTGGGGAAGTCAAGTTCATCGAAAGTGGGACTGCCACTTCCCTAACCTTCCTACCAGTTGCTTGTTGTTCAGCCATAGGAACAGTATTCTCTAGGCCTTCTTGGATTTGTGGAATTCTAGGGAAAAGGATTACTTCTCTCCTGCATTGATGAAAGTCTTGCTTGGGTTCAGAACTTGGTTCTATTAATTCCCGATCCCTTGCCAGTTTATCAACCTAAAATATTGTTCCTGCAATAACAAAACCAAGACCAAGCTTAAAAACACCAAATAAATCTAAAAGTAAAACTAAAATAAACAATTGCCAAAATACAGGTCCCCGGCAACGACGCCAAAAATTTGACAGTGCCCAAGCACACACGCAAGTGTCCACGGTCTATCAATTAGTAAATTGGCCTAATTAAATCCAAGTATTGATCCCACAGAGACTTGATTTAACAATGATTTAATTTTAATCCATAGTCTAGATTAATTTAGTGCAAAAGTAACCAAAGAAAGAGTTTGTAATTTTTGTAATTTAAAAATAAAGTAATTAATGCGTAAAATAAAATACTTGAGACAATCAATGGAGAAAAGCCCAAGGTTGAAGCACTTCGAACAATCATATTATGTTATTGAATTTCACTCATTAATTTGCTTATTTTGGTTGTTGATTCGTAGGGTTAATTGCATGATAATGGTTTCCCAACCTCTAATCTTTAACCTAATATGGACATTGCAACTACATCATTGAGCGAGGATGTAATAATCCAATTAAGCAAATTAAAGCTATCATCCTACGTATGAATCAAGTAAGGCATCTAAGTACATCCCTATCCTAGATGCTAAGTTTAATTCTCTATTTTATTAAAGAATAAAAACCTAAACGTTGTTTATTCCCATGTTCTATCTCCCTATTCTATTTCTCGAGATCAAAAGATCAACAATATATGTATTCTAAGGGTTTCGAGATCGAAAGCTTCATGCTATTGAATGATGTGTTGATCAAATTCTATAGTGCAGAAACTTCTGCTGATAAGGTTGTAAATTGGTCCACCTCCAATGCACCTAAAATTCTTTTTGCGAAACTTCTAGAAGCTGAATGTCAATCTAGATTTCCTTATGCTATGCGGTTTAATAATGTGTACAACTCATCATAAGTCAACTCCAGCGCTTAACCACCTGCGGTTGAATCTAACAAAATCTTATATTGTGATCAAGAGCTTCTATAAAAGTATAAGCAAGTACCTCATTAGACTGTTGGTAGTGTGGACACTCCTGAAGAAGAGCCTTGAAGCATTCCCAAGCATAATAAAGGTTTTCATCAGGCTTCTGTTTGAAGCTCACTATTTCGTTGTGAAGTCTCCCAGTTTTGCCTGATGAAAAGAATCTGATAAGGAACTTTGGCTAAGTCATCCAATGATATGATTGAATTGGCCGGCTATGCATTCAACCACCTTTTAGCTTCCCCTAAAAGTGAATAGGGACACAGTTTCAGCCTCACATAATCTGGAGTTACCCCAGTCAGAGTGAATATATCAGTAAGCTCAATGAAAGTCTGTAAGTGGATTTGTGGATTATCGTGTGAAAGCACTGAAAACTGTCTATTGTTAATAAGAAGCTGCACTATATTATTTTTCAACTCGAAATTTCCCTCATCTTCTGGTCTTTGAATTGGGGAAGTCAAGTTCGTCGAAAGTGGGACTGCCACTTCCCTAACCTTCCTACCAGCTGCTTGTTGTTCAGCTATAGGAAAAGTATTCTCTAGGCCTTCTTGGATTTGAGGAATTCTAGGGAAAAGGATTTCTTCTCTCCTGCGTTGATGAAAGTTTTTCTCGAGTTCAGAACTTGGTTCTACCAATTCTCGATCCCTTGCTAGCTGATCAACGTAAAAACTTGTTTCCTACAATAACAAAACCAAGACCAAGTGTAAAAACAACAAATAAATCTAAAAGTAAAACTAAAATAAACAATTGTCAAAATACAAGTCCCCTGCAACGGCGCCAAAAACTTGACAGCGCCCAAGCTCATACGCAAGTGTACGTGTTCTACCAAGTAGTAAAGTGGCCTAATTAAGGCCAAGTATCGATCCCACAGAGTCTTGATTTAACAATGATTTAATTTTAATCCACAATCTAGATTAATTAAGTGCAAAAGTAACCAAAGAAAGAGTTTGTAATTTTTGTAAATTAAAAATAAAGTAAATAAAATAAAATACTTGAGACAATTAATAGAGAAAAGCCCAGGGTTAAAGCACTTCAAACAATCATACGATGTTATTGAATTTCATCATTAATTTGCTTATCTTGGTTGTTGATTCATAGGGTTAATTGCATGATCATGGTTTCCCAACCTCTAATATTTAACCTAATATGGACATTACAACTACATTATTGAGCGGGGATATAATAATCTAATTAAGTTAATTAAAGCTATCATCCTACGTATGAATCAAGTAAGGCATCTAAGTACATCTCTGTCCTAGATGCTAAGTTTAATTCTCTATTTTATTAAAGAATAAAAATTCAAACTTTATTTATTCCCATGTTCTATCTCCCTATTCCCTCTCCCAAGATCAAAAGGTCGACAATATATGTATTCTAAGGGTCGCGAATTCATAAAATAATAAAAAGAAGAATAAACAAACAACCAAATATGATAAGCAAAATTAATCAAAATTAATCCAAAACAATAGTACTCATGTTCTTGGCTTTAACCTTGGAAAGAGAATTTTGGCCGATAATATTCATAATCAGGATCCAAATAATTGAATACATCATATGAAAAATTAAATACTAAATAAGAAATTAAAACCTAAAAATAGTACGTGTAGCAGCCTGCACCGTCACCTGTACGTCTCCAAGAATTCAATAATATGGTCAAATTCCCCCTCAAGTTGCAACCAGTTGTATTATATATATATATATATATATATATTTACTAATAATAGTGGGATTGGAAATAAATGTGAAACATTTCCTCCAAAGATTCCTTGATATACGTGCCCCAATTTGACTTTAAATAGGACAATTCACAAATTGTGTTGGCATATTGTATTTGACCGTGCTTGGATCATCGATGCAATGCGTCGATTTAGCGCTGCTGTACTAAAATTAGCATTGAAAATTTTTTCTAAGTGTAAATTGTGTGACCATCGATGCGACACGTCGACTCATTGGAATTTGCTTCTATAATTTTGGTTAAGTGTTGAACGTCCTATCCTTTGCCCATGCCTTTTGTAGTGTATCTCCAATAAATTTTTGACCTTTAAATCATCAATATATCAACATATTTAGCTCACCAAGCCTCCTACAATATCACACATCATAATTTATAGATCAAAACAACACAATATTCTTAACAATGAATCAAAACAAGAGCTAAGATAACGCAAATTCGCAATGATCTTCCACTTATTATTCTGACTTTTGACTTAATCAAATTAAACTTTTCACATTAAAAATAATTTATTCCACATAAAATTATACCATTAAAATATTTGAAAAAAATTAAATACATTAGAATCCAACAAGATCAACTAGACACACACCTAGCTCAAGCTAGTAAAACTACTTTTCCGGGTTGAACTCTAAATGACTCAATTAAGTGCAAACTTGTTTGAAAAATACTTTGAACATTGTAATCACATACATGGATACTTAAATGGTTATTTATATCAATATTAACACGTTAAGCATACGAATTTCTCTCAAAACAAGGCAAAATAAGCTAGAATAATGGTACCGATGTGTATAAAATAACTTCAGATTAAAACTCTTCTCACAAGAATCTGACCACTGAAACTTGACTTTCTTCTGAGTCACTCTAGACATGGGGGATGCAATAGAGAAAAATCCTTCAACAAACCATCGGTAATAGCCAGCAAAACCTAAGAAACTCCTACTATCTGACAGAGAAATAGGTCTGGGCTGGTTTCTCACTGCTACGGTCTTTTGAGGATCAACTCTAATGCCATCACCAGAAATAATATGGCCAAGGAAATCTACTGATCTTAGACAAAATTTGCATTTACTAAATTTGGTGAATAACTGATGGGCTCTAAGAGTCTGCAACACAATTTTGAGATGGTCTGTATGATCGTTTTCACTCCAGGAGTAGATATGAATGTCATTAATGAAAACTATGACAAACATTTCCAAGTACTATTTGAACACTCGGTTTATCAATCCCATAAAGGTTGTTGGGACATTTGTAAGACCGAAAGATATGACTAGAAATTTGAAGTGACCATACTGAGTTCTGAAAGTTGTTTTCAGAATATCACATTCTCTGGCTCTGAGATGATGATAGTCAGATCTGAGGTCTATCTTAGAGAAGTAACTGGCACCTAGAATTTGGTCAAACAAGTCATCAATTCTGGGGAATGGATACTTATTATTGATTATGACTTTGTTCAACTAACGGTAATCATACACATTCTAAGGGAACCGTCTTTCTAATGCATGAATAGGACTAGAGCGCCCCATGGGGAAACACTGGGCCTAATGAATCCCTTATCTAGGAGATCTTTCAACTGTTCTTTCAACTCCTTGATTTAAACTGGGGCTATTCTATATAGCGGAATAGAGATAGGCTAGGTATCCAGAATAAGGTCTATTCCGAAGTCAATTTCCCTCTCAAGAGAAATTCTAGGAAGATTTTTGGCAAACATATCTGGAAATTCCTTCACTACTGAAACTGACTCAAGATTAGGGGTCTTCAAATTTAAGTCTTTAAATCGGACAAGATCGTACACACACCCTTTGATATCATTTTTCTTGCTCTAAGTTACGAAATAAGCTGACCCCTAAGTCCTGAAGTACTACCCTTTCATTCAAGGACTGGTTTATTTGGAAACTAAAAATGAACAACTCTATTCCTATAATCAACTGAAGCATAGCACGAATGGATCCAATACATGCGGAGAATGATATCAAAATCCATCATGTATAACTCTACAAGATCAATTGAGGTAACTTTCTGGGATATCATGATCGGGCAGTTCTTATATACCTACCTATCTATAATAGAAACAACGATAGGGTAGATACTGAAAAGGATTCTGCTAAGGTCTCAAGACTAACGTCGAAATTAATAGCTATATAAGAAGTTACAAAAGAAATAGAAGTTATGGGCTCTAGTAAAGCATAAACATATAAATAAAAGACTTGTAATTAATTCCATGATCCTATCAAGTCTGAAGTGTATACAATCTATTTGGATGCTGATTACTGGTGACACTGGAATCGGCACCCAGCTGAGTTGGGCGACCGGGTGGAATTGGGGGATGACTAGACTGACCCTGTTGACCACTATGTAGACAATACCTGATCCTATGGGCTGGCTTTCCATACCTAAAGCATCCCTCACTGACATCATTACACATACTATGATGGTTTCTATTGTATTTCTGGCAAAGGGGATTGGTGTGACCGCTATTCACACTTCCCTAGGGCTTAGGGCCTGGCGCCCTATCCCAATTATCATTTATAAACTTCAGAACTGGCGCACAATATGAATATAGTGTTGGGGCTAAATATTTCTGACAAAATTAAGGACAGTTACCACCCTCCGACCTCGGCTGAGCAAAACTGAAACTACCTATTTTTCCCTCTTATTCTCCCTATCTATTTTCTTACACTTTTGATCTTCAATCTATTGAGCATGAACTATCAACCTGGACAAGTTCATCTCCTTAACCAACATTGCGGTCCTACACTCCTTGACCATGCTATCAGCTATACTTGAGACAAACTGACTCATCCTAGACCTGTTATCAGATACAACATTAGGAGCATACCTGGCTAGCTGAGTAAACTTAAGAGAATACTCCTTCACACTCATATTACCCTGCCTTAAATTTATAAACTCCTGCACTTTAGCTTTCCTTAACTCCAAGGGAAAGAACCTATCTAGAAAAGCTGTCACAAATTCTTCCCACTCAACAGGCCCTGCATCCGCCTCTCTCTCTCCCTTCTATTGCGTATACTATGTGTGAGCAATATCCTAAAATCGGTAAGCACCCAATTCTGTACTCTCACTAGAATTCACACCCATAATCTCAGTTACCTTCTAAACCATATCGAGGAACTCCTACAGATCCTCATCAAACTTAGATCTCTAAAATAGGGGAGGGTTTATCCGGGTGAAGTCTTGAATCCTAGTTGTGGTAGTATTAACCATTAGAACGGCTGGAATAGTATCTAGCTAATTATTCTGGGTTGCTACTGAGTGGGCTAATATAGTAAATGTTGCTCTAAATTTGCCATGAGAGATAGGCTCATTTACGAGATCTTACTGAACAGGTGGAGGCATGGGTTGGTTCCTATTTCTCCTTCTGTTAGTCTATCTGGGTTCCATGTTCTATAAATAGAAAGAAAATTGGATTAGAATAAGAGTTTAAATTAATCTCATGCTCATTTGCACGATATGAACACTGAAAGAGGGGACACTTTTCCAAAAATATCTTGTAGCTTCTTGTCCATAAGTGTGGCACACTACACACCTATGTAAAAGACACTATTCGATGCAATTTTCATATTCTTTAGGACACTTTAAAACCTTAGGCTCTAATACCAAGTTTGTAACACCTTGAGAATACATCGTGTGGTGCCTAGGGTGTATTCTCGGGATGTTACATGGGTCCTATATTGGGAAGATTTAATTTTATAGGTGTATACAAGGTAGTATATGGGTTGATGAACCCTCCATGGGTCCTACATCAAGAATCTTTATCTCTATAGATGTATACATAGATGCATGAAAGTCTCATGCATCATCATCATTTTATACATTATATTTGCTTTATTGTTATTGATGTTGTGATTAGATTTCCATATTGACTTGTTATATGTCTACTTGCTCTATATCCTGTTATTTATACTTAACTATCTTGTATATATATGTTTTTCTCTGTTTCTACTTGCATGTGATATAATGTATATTTGTGTTCTACATGTCGTGTTGTTGTTGTAATCATGATATATTAGAACTGTTAGTGTAAGCATTGTGGGCTACCATTATGGGATAGTTTCTGATTACAGTTGACATGCCCTTAGTGTGTAACTTGTATACTTTAGTATCTACTTTGCTTGGTCGGCCTATGATACCTACTGAGTATAAGTTAACCATACTCACTCCTACTTTACCCTTTCGTTGCAGATTCAGGTTCGGGTGTACCTCAGATTGGTTAATTTCTGGCACCTTCATATTTCCCAAGGTAGCGATTGGACATTCATATGTCTGTAGTTCACCCTTATATTTTTGTTGTAGTTATGTCTTTATTAGTATTCAGAAATAGTTATGGTTCCTTGTTATTATTTTCTGATGTATTTAACTCATGGATTGTATTAGTAGTTCTGACACTATTGACACCTAATCTTAGGAATGTATGGTTTTGGTTATGTTCTTTCCGCATTGTTAAAAATTACTTGTATGATTCAGCTTTGTTCTAGGATCCTTTCTTTGGGCATTTATGGCTTTTTTCCTTTTTCTATCAATTTGGGTGATAGGCTTACTTGTCTAGGTACACCACGACAAGTGCTATCATGACCCTTGTTTTTGGGTCATGACATCATTCTTATTTTGATTAAGGAAGGCCCATGATATATACCTATCTAAGAATAAAGCATGAAATTACTCCCAATTCAATGGAAGGTAAAACCAATGATGGATATTCAACATATGTCCTCCACCATTGCTTAGTATCCTTGTTCAACAGAAAGGTTACGAACTCAACTCCATATTGTTGCACAATACCCATCTTGTGTAATCTCTCATAGCAGTCAATGACGAACTCAAAAGTGTCCTCAGACTCAGTATCCTTTAATGCCAGAGGTTTTATCTTAAAAAAATTTGTCAGCAGATTATATTATACACCAATCATCACAAAACCCAAAACTAAATAAGGAAAAACACCAATCCCTGAAGCCCCATTCATCCTATGAGCCATAGCAATAGTAGGATAAACACCAGGGCCTTGAATAAAGGGCATGGCATGGGTGGCTCTAGTACCATCTAACCCACTCAGAAAAGAAAACACCTGTTGAACAAACTCAATAGAGATGGGAGGTAAGGTTGCAACCCTAATTTTTGTCATCACCTTATTCTTCATTATTTTCTCCTCTACTGCTTCTATCTCCTCCAAATAATATTGAGGTAGAGAAGATGATATTAACCCTTCATAATCCTGGCCAGAAGCTGCTTGAGCTTTACCCTGGTGGGTGTGGCTCGTCCTATTCTTCTTCTTTCTCTCTCTTACACACCATCTTTCCCTTACGACAAGCTCCACACCTAGAGCGGCTCGTACAAGGGCTATTGGTCGGGTTCCATTTGACCAAGTAGTCACCATTTGTGGACAAAAAAGTGAAGAAAAATAGATACCAATTTGGATCACCAAATACCAATTGGAATCAAGTTACAACACAAAAAAAAAGAAAAAATGATAATTTTCCTAAAGTCCTATAGCCTTTCAAAGAAAATTATAGACGTCTTCGTACAATTTCAAAAAACTCTAGTGGACCTATTTTAGTATAATGAGATCAACAAACCTAGACTCTGGTGGAAGCTAACCCATTATTCGGTGGAAGAACCACTAACTTCAAAAACATTAACCAACACTTAGAGAAAAGAGAAGAAAACTATCCAATTAATAACTTTTAAGATCATTCAGTTTAACAACTTAAGGAAAAACGGAAATAAATACTAAGATAAAAACACCCCAAGAATCTAAAGGTCGATGTATCAAAATATTCTAAGAATGTCAGGAAGGGGATGCAAAAACACAAACAAAAGTAAAATGCATAGTAAAAAAAAGACCATGACATAAAGAAAAGATTCTACGGTGTCCCGGATAAGATGCTTACCCTTGAAATCTGGATCACACAATTGAATCTCAATTGGGGTCTTGTAGGATCCGTTGGAGTATGTGTTGCACTTAATAAAAGTGTGAGCAGGTGTAGTCTCAACACACAAGAACAACAGTGTATTGGTAGGGTAATTTTGCCAACCCAAGATGAGAATATAAATATTTAATCAAAACGTAGTACAATAATTTAATCCATGCTCATCCTAACCTACACCTAACATACCACGTATCAATTAAGCAGTTTAGCATTTCAACCAATAATTCAAGCTATTTTCAACCAAGACAAGTAAGTCAAGAAAAGTCAAAGTAAGTCAAGACAAGTTCAGCAATATTTCAACATATAAACATATTTCTCGGTTTACTTATGGGAACGTCAAACTCACCTGCAAGCCATACATATATGCTATGGGTATCCTAACCACTCTCTACTCATGATCTGTAGGGGTTAAATTTCATCTGTGTACCAAAACTCCAGACCCAAGTGTCTGGCCAAACTTATTCCGCCTATAAGTTGAGAGAATGTTCAAACACCAAAACGTTCCTCATTTAACCATAAGATAGGTCAAAATCATACAAAAAGATCAAATAATTGAACTGACCACACAAAATAACATATACTACCACGTTGTTTATGATAGTGGCCTAAAGATTAAAGCCAAGTTTATGATCAGTTTCTCCCAGTTCTGGGGATCTTCAACCTTACTCACTTAAAATTACCAATTCCATGGATAATTTAGTGAATTAATGACAGGCAAGGGTAAATTAACCATTGTTGATCAAAATCCATTGATTCTATACCCATTTACTCCTTTGCACCAGAAAATCAACACAACTCATCCCTTTACCCTCTCTGAACTAAGTAAACAAGCAATTCTAAGGCTAGATTATTAATTTACTAGTTAACATGGATGAATTCTCTAAGATTGATTAATTGGATGAGTTGATGGTGTAACCTAGTTACAGAGTGTGTGCCTGCATGACAAATATATCAAAATTTGATAGACAAGATAAAAGTTAAATTAAATAAGAAATTAAGAAATATTATTTGAACGAATGAAAATTTGCCAAGTTGCATTATCTAATTAGTTACCATTTTTGAATTTTCTTTTTGAAAAGACTAAATAAAATGAAAAGTATGTTTTGTAATTCTTTTATCTTTTTAATAAAAATAAAATATTATCCTAAGATATGATTCTTTTTTGGTAATTTTTATTTTTCTATATATAAACCTATTAAAATAATATAAAACTCAAAAATGACAAGATTATGTCAAAATGAGAAAATATTTTAAGGTTACAATAATGTAAAAAGTTTTGAGAGGGTAAAAAATCATATGTCTATAGTTTTTTCTCTTTATTTGAAAACACAAAGTGTTTTTAGATCAAGAAGTAGACAATGAGGTAAGTTTTGACAGACAGTTATTTGAAAGGAAAAGAAAAGAGAAAGATATGAGACCAAGTCCTAATTTAATACAACCTATATATCTCAGGTTATAAGAGAATCAGGTCATGTATAGTTCGAGAGAATAAGATAGGAGATGAAACACTCTAAGGTGGAGAGTCGAGCGAGGTCACGTCAAGATTTCAGTCCACAACTCCTATTACTATATCAAGTATATTTAAAAGTTAAAAAAGAAAAAACAAGTACAAAATCTTATTTATGCAGCTTCACTTGAAGCTTGATTTGAATCTACACTTGAGTCTTTAGCTTCAAATATCATTTTCCTTTTGAGTGAGTGTTTTGATCTCAAAACTGGATTTTGAGACTTGAATTTGAGTGAAACTTTGATACTTTTTCAAATGACACTTTGAGAATATTCTTGAATGTATGTTCTTGTATTCGATAGCCGGATAGAAACAGATGTGTGAGTTCCACACCGTTACATGCTAACTCTGGTTGTCAGTAAGATTGAACGTTCTAGAAGAGATGGAATTTTTTCGTTGGTTTATCTAATCATTTTTAGTGGGTGAAACCCATGAGAAATCACAACAAAAGAAACAAACAAAAAAATTGCGCTAGTTTCCGCTAAAACTTTTTTGTGAGTCATTAGCAATAGTGAACTTCAAAATAGAACTTGAACTAGAAAGTGATTATCCTAGGAGGAAAAGGAAATAAAGGTCTCAAACTGAAAAATGTATTCCAGGAGAAAAAAAAAAGAGTCTTAGACTAGGAAGCATGAAAGATAGTTGTATGCTACTAGACATGTTCATCCTAGGATGAATTTATGGTGTAATCTAGTTACGATGTATGTGCTTGCACGGTAATATATTAAAATTTGATAGACAAGATAAACATAAAATTAAATAAGAAATTAAGAAATATTATTTGGACGAAATAAAACTTGTCAAATGGCACTATCTAATTAGTTACTATTTTCTGAATTCTTTTTTTAAAAAGACTAAATAAAGTGGAAAGTATTTTTATAATTCTCTCGTCATTTTAATTAAAATAAAATATTATCCTAAGATATGATTCTTTCTAGATAATTTTAAATTTGCAATATAAAAATCTATTAAAAACAATATAAAAATCAAAAATGATAAGATTACGTTGAAATGAAAAATATTTTAAGGTTACGAGAATGTAAAACGTTTAGGGAGGATTAAAAATCGCGTATCTAGAAAAATGAACACTATAATTCAAAAAATAAAATGACTTAAATATGAAAAAATAACTAAATTCTTTTATATATATCTGAACTGTTATATGAAATTTCAGATATAATGTTTGAAGTTAGATTTTAATTTGTTAATGTTAACTTGATTGTATATTTGAAGTTGAAATTAAAATAATACGCATACCAAAAATGAAAAGGTTAATTCAAATTAAACGATGGCATCAAAATTGAATATTCGTGCACTTTTGCACGATTTTGGGATGGTTTTAGGCGCCTACAGAAGTTCACGCTATTGTTCATTTTAGGGGACTTAGTGCCTTTTTGGGCCCAAGTACTCATATTGGCATTTTTTTGGAGAAGAAAAAATTGAAAGGAACTTCATAATTTTAAAAACGAAAAAATTACAGAAACTAGCATTCTTAAGACTATAATTATAACGATCTAAAAATTTGATAAAATATTTGAAATTTGTGACTTTATGTGATTTAACTGTTTTACCCCTCTCCATATTTGCATTATGGTATTTCTAGGGTGTGGGAGTGCATTTTGGTATCATTTATGCAATATTATCGTTTTTTATGGCTTCGAGAGCATTATTTTAGACTTATATGGATATCTTTTGATCCATGCGACGGATGGCCGAATGAACTGCGCCAACAGCTTTGTAATATCGATTTTAGGATAGGTAGACCTTTCGTTCGGGTCCCGGTGCACCCGAGCTCATTTCGACCTATTAGTCGGAAAGTTGGAAAATTAGAAATATGGGTGTGGGACCCACATTTGATCGAAACGACCTCAGATGGAAAATCCAACTTCGCCAGCAGATCCAAAATATCACTTTTAGGGTGTTAGCATATTTGATATTATTTTACGGCTTTTAAATCTCATTTCGATCCTCAATTTGGAAAATTATAATTTCAAGTTTCGGGGGTCAACTTTGTGAAAATGATATTTTCTTGAAAATCTAATATCGCCAGTGCATCCGGAATGTCATGTTTAGTATGGTTGCATAGTTCGCTTGTATGTATCGGACTCTGAAAGAATTCCAGGCACCCCGTCAAAGAAATAGTAGCTATTGCAGAAAATCTGCTATAAATAGCAGATTTTCACCCCCTTTTTAACCCATTTTGTTCATTTTCATCTTGCCTCTTGAGAGTTAAACCCTAAAATATTATGAGAGCTTAAAAGCAAAGTTTGTGAGAGCTAGAAAAGCTAGATTAACACATTTTCTTGATTTTATTATGGCTTAAGGTAAGAATTCACCATTTTCTTAGTAATTTCTTGATTAATTTCTCAAAACCCCAAAAATCTTGGGGCTTGATTTTAAACCCTATTTTCACTCCTTTTCACTTGAATAATATTTTTATCTTATAATTACTAGTTTTTCATCAATTTAACCGTCAAAAGAACTTTGATTCTTGATTTTAACCCGGATTTCAAAGATTTTACCCGATAAAGCTCAAAAATAGTTTTTCTTAGATCTGGACCTCATTTTTTACTCGATTTAACTTGGATTTTCAGTTGTAGGTTTCTAAAAATATGGGAAACATGTTTTTGAAGTAAAGTTTTGATTTTGCCCTTTTTTCAAAAATCCATTTTAGGGATCCGTTTTGATCCTGAACCAAAAGTAGTCAATATGAATGTCTAGATTTCATATTTGATATTTTTAGTAGAGTTTGGGATCATTCATGAAAAGTAAGGTCGCGAGTTCAAGTGTAGCGGACCGATTTTGGCTTTCGAGGTAGGTTATGGCTTAACTCTTTCAGACTGGGCTGGGTAGTAAATGAAGATACAAAATGCATGTTAAGGGTGAGGACTAATCATGAAATGGCTATTTATGTGTTGTGATCATGTGGAGGTCTATATGTTATGTAATTATCGAAATTGAGTTATTATGTGATATATGTGACCGTGTGGGGTCCTATGTGATATTGATAGCCTCGAATATATATGAATAATTATATTGTATTGTTAAAACTCTTAATGTGGTACCATTGGTGTATAGTGGTTATATTCATACCTTATTGGCATATGAAACATGTGGAAATTCATGGATGAAATGAAAATAATTAGTGGATATTGGCTCATGTGGTTGTGAAAATTTATCATTGTAGTTGGTTGTGGAAATATATCATGTGGTTGGTTGTAGAAATACTCATTGTGATTGCTTGTGAGCATTACATCTTCATATCATACTCATTCATAAAACATTGGTACCACCATGGCAACATCTGAGAAACACTGGCAACACCATTTTAAAAGATATTGTAACACCTTATAAAACCCTTTCTGAGAGATGTGTCAAAATCGAGATATGAGATATATGGATTATATATGGGTTGATGAACCCCCCATGGGTCCTGCGTTAGGAGGATTGCCTCCGTAGGTGTATACGGAGATTGTGCGATGATCCCAGAGGTTGTACGATGACCTCGTGCATCATCATCATCATCATTTACATTTCACTTACTTTATTGTGTTTATGTTGTGTTGTATTGCCTTATTGACTTGTCATTTATGTATTTGTCTTACCTTTCTTTACTTGTACTTGATGATCTTATATCTACATATTCTCTCTTGTTCTAGTTATATGTGACATAATGTATACTTGTGTTCTATATCTTGGTGTGTTGTTGTAATATATGTGAGATATATTAGAACTGTTAGTGCAAGCAGTCTGGGCTACCGTTGTAGGACATTTTCTGATTGCAGGTGACGTGCCTTTAGTGTATATTTTGTATGCTTTATTTACTACTTTGCTTGGCCGGCCTATGATACTTACTGAGTACAAGTGGACCGTACTCATGCCTACTGCGCGCTTTCAGTGCAGGTCCTAGCGCGAGTGCGCCTCAGCTTGCTTGACTCGGACAATTTTTGGAGCTTCCAAGGTAGTGGTTGGACATTCATGCGTCCAAAGTTCACCTCTATTTTTTCTATAGTAGTTATGTCTTTATTAGTATTCGCTGACATATATTATTCCTTTGTGGTTATTTTCCTGATGTATTTGACTCCCGGATTGTATTGGTAGTTCTTACACTATTGACACTTGGTTTTGGGCATGATTGGTATTTTGAATAAGTTCTTTCCGCATTGTTATGATTACTTATATAGTTCAGCTTTGTTCTAGAAGCCTTACCTTGGGATATTTTTGTCTTTTCCTTCTTTCATATCAGTTTGGGTAATAGGCTTACTTGTCAAGGTACGCCGCGATAAGTGTCATCATGACCCTCATTTTTGGGTCGTGACAATAATTATAATAAATAGTAACACTTTTCCAAAATTATAACTTATAGCGAAAGTAACAATATTTTACCCACTTTTTAGAGAGGAGCGTGTGTTTCTCCCATCAGTTTACCTTTTCCTTTTTTTCACGCAATATTCACTTCTCTCTCTCCAATTAATCGCATCTTCTATTTTTTTCAGTTTCTGCTTTTATCTCTCAATCTGTTGATAAACATTGTGCTCCATAGTATTTGCATCTCATCTTTTGATATAATTTATATATTTTTTTATTTTTTCGTATTGCTTTCTTCTTTATTTTTTTGTTTTGGTGTTTTGTGACTTTTTGGTATTTTTTCAGCCAAGGGATGTCGTTTTTGACGATGGGTGGGCTGGTGGTTTTGATTAAACTCACCAATTTTGTCATTTTTCGGTGGATTTTTGACAGAGGGAGGATCTATCCGATGGATTTCATTGTGATGGTGACCGGCAACGACAGTAATGGTGTTTTACTGGTGAGTATTAGCTAGAATCAATCACAGGGGTTAAATTTTAGTCGGTGGTTCGCTGGTTTTGCAGATTCAGTGTGGGACGTGCTTGGCCATTATTTTTATGGGTTTTCGGTGATGTGGTAGTGGTGGATCAGTATATTCTGGTGAGATTTCTATAAAATGTAATTTTTACAGTATAGATATGTATTTGTATTTGGTAATGATAATATTTGTATTTGTATTTGTTACAGTGTAGATATGTATTTGTATTTGGTATTGTAGGATTTGTATTTGTTACAATATAGATATATATTTTCGTATTTGTAATCTTATATTTTATGGATAATATGTTCATATATGTATTTTTGTCTTTATAATGTGAAGATATGTATCTATTAAATTTAAGATATGTATTTGTATTTTAGGGATTATATAAGATGGATTTGTTATAGTATAGATATATAGCTGTATTTGCAGGAATTATGGTTTATATATGATGACATATACTGAGTGCCTTACTTTTGGTGTATGTGTTTCAAATGTTGACTTCGATTCAGATTTTCTTCGCACGAGATATACTTCGATGTTGTGGCATTATGATTCGAGGAAAGAAGAAGAGAAGGCACAAAGTTATGATGAAGCAACAATGAGGCCTCCATGCAAATTGGGATAACAAAAGATACTGAAGTGCATGATATTTGACATTTATTTAGAATTTATTGTATTTGACAACAGTTAACTTTAAGTCGACTAACATTTAGTTGAATATTTCTTAGGTTTCATATGTTACTTTAATGTTGAAAGTCGATATTTTAATGTTTATTTGATGTGATATTTAGATTTTTTATATTTAAACTATAAAATAAAAATTTTTGTGGTTAGTTTATGTTACTGTTATGCATATGTTAGTATGAATATGTGGTTTTCAGTTTTGAATATATTTTTGAGTAATTAATATGTATATTCCAGTTACTACATGTATTTTCCATAAATGCATTTGTATTTTCCATTTTATGCATATGTATTTTGAGTAATGCATAAGATTAGCTGAAGAACATAGATATATAACATTTAAATGTAAAGGGTGTAAGAAAAGAGGTATGAATATAACAGAATGTATAAAACATTTTAAAAGTTGTTTAGAAAGAGATGATAATTTAGGATATAGGATAGAAGAAGTAGGTACTAGTTAAGAAGAAGAAGAAGAAGAAGAAGAAGAAGAAGAAGAAGAAGAAGAAGAAGACATGACATGACATCCATAATAAGTTATAAAGAACTAGCAGAAATGGAAACAACTAGCTCAAAAAGTGCTAGTCCATTTCAACAAACTAATCCACACACTCAATCAATAGATTATAGTACAGGTAATGTACCAAGGAGGAGAGCAATTAGGTTAAATCCAGATATAGAAATTAAAGAAAATATAAGACCAGCAGGAAGACGAATGCCAATAGAAAAAACCTATTAAATTACAAGAAGGAGGCAGTAAAGGAAACGTATTACATATAGTATCTCATGATCCACAAATGTGGGAAACAGTAATAGATTTATGGAAAGGAATAGTAGTAGCAGACTATTTAAAACACTACACAGAAACAAATACAGAAATCATGTACAAATACATGGAAACTTTTTTAGGAGAATCTGCAAAGGCTACATGGGAAGCTTTTAAATCACATTCTCCACATGATTTTCAAGCTTTGTTAGCTTTAGGACCAAGCCCTTATAATTTTACAAATAAAGTTCATAATTTACTGACAGGACAAGATCCAAATAGTGGTTTATTAGCATTACAGAGAAATGTCTTAATTAAATTAGAATAACTAAGCATTTCAAATTGGTTATATATAAAGAATTTCTTAAAATACTACTTTTATTATTGTACAATTAGTGAAAATACTTTTGACGACGAATTAGGTAAACAACTGTTTCATAAATTACCAGGGACTTTAGGAAGAGAAATAGAAGATAGATGGTACAAAAGAGACGGTGCAATTCAAAATCCAAATGCTAAATGGACTATAGGACACAAAAACACAACATGTTATGTATATCTTAATAGAAAAATGTACAAATATACAAATACAAAAACAATTAAAGAAAAATGAAATGAACTTCTATAAATCTATTATATATAAACCCAACATTATGACGATAACCAAAAACCTAAAAAGTATAAAAAGAGACACAAACAGAAACCATATTATTGTAAGGGATATTTCTTGCGCAAATCAAAAGCCAAGAAGTCATATCTAAATAGAGATAGGCATGTCAGGAAGTATAGAAATGATAGAAATTATAAAAACAAACCAGAATGCTATACATGTGGAAGCATAGATCACTTAGGAAACCTATGTCCCAAAAGAAATAATAGTAGAACTAGAAACTCTCAACTAATAGAAGATTTTCAAGAACCCTATTAAATGTAGACGAATATATGTAAAATAAGAAATGTATATTCTCTATAATAAGTTTTGAGTTAAATGATAAACCTAAATCTGATTCTTAAGATTCAGAAGAAGATAATTTAATAAATGAAATGGGACAAGAAGCAGATGAGTTGAATTTAAACGATTTATTAATTAACAATCTAATGAATGTCACACAAGAATGTATACATAATTTTCAAAGACAAAAAAGAAAAGATAGGAATCAATGTAGCATATGTAACTGGTATCCTAGTAAGGAAAATAGAGCTAAATGTAAAAAATGTTATATGGAAGCATGTGTAAATTGCATAGAAAATAAGCTAAAAATAAAAATAGAACCAGAAAAAATTGATGAACAAAAACAATTAAATAACCAGATTACAAACTCAAGAATCACAACTTTAGAAGCCAAAGTAATGATTTAGAACAGAGACTAGTTGCATTAGAAAAAGAAAAAGCTATAATAAATGAAGATGAATCAGATACACAAAGAACAGTACATTTAGAACAAACAGAAACAGAACTTATAAATATAGAAGAAAATAATACTTTAATATGTAATGAAGATAAGGATTTCACGACGATGAAAGTACGTGCTAAAATAAAAATTCAAGATATAGAATTAAAAACTTTAGGATTGGTAGACACGGGATGTACAAGTTGTATAGCAAACAAAAGAACAATACCATAACATGTACTTAAAACCCTGAAAAAAATAATAACAGCTGTACAAATGGATGGATCATATAATATCTATAAGTATTATATTGAAAAAGCACAGGTAAGTTTTATTAATACATGTAACGAATTCTATAAACTAACTTACAATGCTTATAAGATATTAGTAAGAAACTTAAATATAAAAGCAGATTTTGTAATTGGATTGCAATTCCTAATACAAAATAGAGGAGGATGTCTAATAACTAGAGATGGTATAACGTTATTTAGAAACTCTACTTATATTTTCGTACAAACTATTAATTACCCAACAATAGAGAGAAAATATAGAACATCCAAACAAGATTTAACTTTAAAATCTCAATCTTGTTGTGATAATTGTAAGGATGGAGACCAATGTTCCTCTAAAACCCAATATGAAGAAAAGGAAGAATTAAAAGAGGAATACTTAGAAGATTATACTCTAATTAATATTGAAGAATGTGAATATTTAGAGAATATAGAAAAAGATTACACTCTAATAAACATTGAAACACAATTTTACAATTTTCAGAAAGGAATAAATAGAATAGGGATGATAAATAGTCTAAAAGATTTAGATAACAAAGTAGAAATCTTAGATGAAATGGAAATAATTGGAGAAAAACCATTAGTACACTGGGGTGAGAGTAAAATAATGTGTAAATTAGACATTATTAATCCTGAATATATAATAAAGACAGTAGCAATAGAAACAAATATCAAAGACACTGAAGAATTCTATAAACAAATAAAAGAATTATTGAAATTAGAAGTTATAAGAAGATCAATTTCTAGACATAGATCAACTGCCTTCATGGTAAGAAACCATAGCAAACAAATAAGAGGTAAGGCTCGTATGGTGATAAATTACAAAAGGTTAAATGATAATACTAGAATAGATGCTTATAAATTACTAGACAAAAGTAAACTAATCAATAGGATACAAGGTAAAAAGATATTCAATAAATTTGACTGTAAATCAGGATATTGGTAAGTAAAAATTCACCCAGATAGCATAGAATGGACAGCCTTCACTTGTCCCGGAGGACATTTTGAATGGTTAGCTATGCCATTTGGATTAAAAACAGCTCCACCCATCTTTCAAAGAAAAATGGATGATATGTTCAAAGAATACAAGAATTTTGTATTAGTATATGTAGATGACATTTTAGTATTTAGCCAAAACATACAAGAACATTTAGGACATCTACAAATAGTTTTTAGATTATTTGTTAAATACGAAATAATAATTAGTAAAAACATAGAATTATGTAAAACTCATATTAATTTCTTAGGAGTAACTTTAGGAGATGGAAGAATAAAACTTCAACCTCACATAGAAAAAAGGTATTAGATATGCCAGATAGATTAGATAACACTAAAGATTTACAAAAATCTTTAGGATTAATAAATTACGCAAGAAATTTCATTCAAGATTTAGGAAAAATAGCAGGACCGCTATATGCAAAAACAGGTAGT
The DNA here is from genome assembly GCF_002878395.1 of Capsicum annuum. Lineage (NCBI taxonomy): Eukaryota > Viridiplantae > Streptophyta > Magnoliopsida > Solanales > Solanaceae > Capsicum > Capsicum annuum. The sequence goes on from NC_061114.1 coordinate 31,910,552, forward strand.
AAAGAACAAAAATATTTTAATATAGAAGACATTAAATTAGTACAACAAATTAAAGAAAGGGTCAAAAATATTCCAGACTTAAAGATCCCTTTAGAATCAGATTATTTAATTGTTCAAACAGACGGAAGTAAATTAGGATGGGGAGCTATCCTAAAAGCCAAGCCCAATAAATATAGTAGTTAAAGTGAAGAAAAGATTTGTGCATATCAAAGCAGTTTATACAAAGAAAAAGGAAACATAAGTAGCATAGATTTAGAAGTACTAGCAATAATATATGGCTTAAATAGTTTCAAATTATATATCTTAAACAAAGAGGAAGTGTTAGTAAGAACTGACTGTGAGACAATAGTTAAATTTCATCAAAAAATAAATGATAAAGCCAGCAATAAAAGACGATGGTTTAATTTCATGGATACAATATCTATATATAAAAATATTGTGTTTGAATATGTAAAAGGAAAGGATAACGAATTAGCAGTTAAGTAGATTACAAATTAAGACTATATGGGTAAATTAACATTTCTTTTAGCATGAGACCAATAGGCCAACTGCCACCAGACAAGGGCAAAGCCCCAGCTCAGGACTCTTACACTCAGACGCTACTAAGTAACATTAATTTTAAACCACAAGACTCTATAGAAATGATGGAGAGAATTTATTTTCGATAAATTAATTTAATCTCGTATTCATGATGTAATTTATCATTTAAAATTAAATCAGAATGTGTTCTAGACAAACCTCAGAGATGTTTAGTTGATAATTTATGGATAGAACATAGTGAAAGAGACATTAGACATTTTGTAGCCACATCTAATGCGTTATGCCAATACTTTTCAGATAAAAGTAGAGAAAATAGATTTAAATATTATGTAGTCATACATGGTAAAACCAATGGTGTTTTCCAGACTTGGATAGAAGTAGCAGAATCTATAAATGGGGTTAAACACCCACTCTTTAAAGGTTTTAATGATTTTTCTTAAGCAATGGATTACACTAGAGGATACCTTGGGCCAAATTACTATATAACTCCAGCCCTCAGACAAAGCCCAAATCAAATACCTCAATAAAATATCCAGAAAGACACAGGCAAAATAATTTTTTGTGACCACTGTTCCACGATGACAGAAGCCTTCAAGAGACTTAATTCTCATAAAAAGGCCTTTCTTCTTGAAAATACTAGACTTAAGGAACAAGTGCAGACGTTGAAAGACAAAATTAATGTTTCTCAGACAAATGCAAGTACCCAGATTCCGAGTTCTCCATTTCAACACAAATTGGATGAGAAGGGTGTGTATTCCCCACTGAATGCTAAGAAATCTACTGTATCGGATAGAAGTATAGCTATTCCGGCTCAAATGGTAGCCGGTAAAGATGCATCAAATCCGTTAATGATTGTCACTTTGCCAAAAAGTGAAAATGAAGGTTGTTCTTCATCAAAACAAAAGTTACCCAGGACTTGTAATAATACTTTGAAAAAGACTTTGATTTTAAAGAAGAAAAATAAAAAAATTGAGACTATAATAAAACAGACTTTAGAAAGATTTTTCAATAGTCAAGAATCAGATAAACATATAATTAGCAATGACAACCTAATCACAAGTACAGATAGAGTAGTTCCAAATATCGATAGTCAGAACAATCTAGATGATAACAATAACAGTCCAAGTTCAGAAAAAGAAGGAGATGAATTTAATGGTATCTTTGCTTATCTCCAAGATGCTCAGGATCCCAACGAAGATGATAATTCAGGCATGAGTTTTGATTCTGCCGCACTTCATAACTTGGACGCCTAGTCAGACAAAGATAAGTAAATGATAGAAAAGACAGATATGTGGAAGAATAAGCATCAGGCAGTATCATATAAGGTAAAGTGTGTCATGTGGGTATGCCCACATTAGTCTTGTAATGTGTCAGAGTGCTTCCTTTATCACTACCCTCTAAAAAAAGGAAAAACTATTGAAGCACGCGTCTGTCAAAAGAAATAATAATGCATGTGATGATGGGGTCCAAAGTGTACCCGACCTGCATTATTGACGAATCTTATCTTTTAAGTGTCAGCCATTTATTTTTAGGCCACGTAGTATAGTATAGTCCATTCGTTTTCTTTCTATTATGTCTATATAAGACCTGTATTTTAGTAGAAGGGGTAGAATGAGTTGAAGGAAAATCCCTCACAATATATTCCTCTTCCCCTCATGTTTAAACATTTCCACTTAAATCAATCCATCCTCTGTGTGTAACCAAGTTTATATAGTATTAAGTGTGATTTAACAAAGGTGTTTTTCAAGTTTTCACAAAGTTCGTAGGGGGTTCCCAAAAGGGAAACCTCTTTCTCAGTTACATCATGTAAGTCTCTTTTATGCTTTAATTTTTTCCCACCAAAAATATATTTATATTCATTTGAATATGCTTATGATTCCATGTAAATAATCTTGTTTCTTTAAAAAATAATACCCTTAGTATATGATTAACTTCTTAATAACACTGATGGATTAATCTGTAAATTCCTAGGAGTCCTGGCTTTAATAGTCTGTCAAAATCAAAGATTAAAGGACGAATATTGGTTGACAAATGAATGTTTCGGGGTGTGGTTAAAGAAAGAAGTTATTAAGAACCAGGTTAGGAGAGAGAGATGAACGGGGTAAATAAAAAAATAAAAAAATGGGGGGGGGGGGGGGGGAATATAGGCTAAAAAGACTATAAGAGAGGGAGTACTGAGTAGGATTTACAACTTATTTGATTTAAACCAACAAATTCCACGCCTAATTTATTGAAAAATCTTTTATTCTCTCTCTCTCTCTCTATATATATATATATACACACATACATTTGTCTGAATATGTATGTTTTCGACTATGCATATGTATATGTATTTGTCCAGTTTAATATATATATATATTTTACCAGATATACATATGTATTTAAGTAGATATGCAGATGTATTTATGCGTTATCCATAGCTTTTTTTCAATTATGCGTATATATCTATATCTAATGCATATTTATGTATGATTAATGCATATATTTGAAAAAAAAAAACATATGTATTTAAAGTTTTGATTACGTAATTGATATGTCTTTATATGTATTTTTTAATTTTTTTTATTTATTACGCAAAGGTATGTTAACTTATTCTTAGTTTTTATATATGGGCATAAGTACTTAATAGATTCTCATATATATTTTTTCAGATTGAAAATTTGGTAAGTGTGGCTTTCAGTTTCTTAGGTATAAATTAATGATTATATATCTTGTACAATATATTCATTATGAATTAAGTTAAGCAAATTCAGTAAAAAAGTTGCAACAATTTAACTATAACAAGTTTAATAGCATCAAACATTTTTATCAAAATTTAGAATCATATAATTATCAGTGAAAAATGAAGCAATTATTTTTTGACATAATGCTACATCATGAACAGATCAACAATTAAACTATTACTGCAACATTTAAACTATAACAATATTATTGTACATTTCCCCATAGATTCCACATACATGCATAATGTGGTACATCATTGTACACACCACCACCAACTTTTATGATGCTTGCATTACAATCAGAAACTACACACATCTGTTATCTTTCACCGTATGCTTTCTTCAGATTCTCAAAGAACCAAGTCCAAGATGCATCCTTTTCAGAATCAAGTACACCACATGCCAAATAAAATATACCTCCTGCATATTGAAAAAATACATATAAGAATACATGATTTTTACACATAAAATACTGCATATGTATATTATAAATACATACGGCTAGAAACATATAAAACTGTCAGTGAAGACATAAATGTACTACTTATGTATATTATAAATACATATAGCTAGAAATATATGTAATCTTCATAATATTGTTCATATGTTCATCTACAAGAGTGTTTAACAAGAACAGGTATGCTTCCCATTATCAATCTCCAGAACATAAAAAATAGTAAAAATAAATTAAATATCAAATATGTACTATATACAACAACTAATTCGTATATACAAAACTGCAAAACAAATTTCATCGAAAAGAAATCTTTTATTCGAATACTAGTTATCATCGACTACAATTCAAATTTAATGTATTACAATTGCATCTCAATTTTCGCATTACATAACGACATAGATAACTTTGAATTTTAGAAAAAGAATTTCAATGAAACCATTTTTTTTTAAAACTTATAAAATTCATGTACGATCTCAAATTTTGAATTACGCGATTGTTGCGCAATTTTGTTACAAGTTTTTCAGTAATTTTCACAATTTTATTTTATGAAAATCACAAATAGAATGAAGCTTGTTTATCGATACCTATAATTGGACCATCGTATTTTCAATCTTTTCTTCAAAATTTTAGACGATTAACAAAAAAAATAATTTGAAGAAAAACATTTTTGAATTTGAATCTATGTTTTGAATTTGATTGGAGTTGCTGATTATAGAAAACGTTTTTTGAATTTCAATTAGTAGCTGTAATTTAACAGTTGTGGTAAAAAAAAAGAGTTCTATAAGGTAAAGGAATCTGTAAAATTAAATGTGTCATAAATTAAGGAACAATTTTTTTCCCTTGTTTAACACAAATAGATTAGCATTAATTAAGGTGAAAATTATTTTCACCCCCCCCCCCCCAACTTTGATTACAAAATCAAACTCCCCCTCAACATTGAACAATAATCATACTCCCCCCTTTATCTCATGCACTGTCCATTTTGTCCTTATAATTTTCATTCTATATTTATGTAATATCTTTTTATATTATATGTAATGAATATTTTTTTAACATGGATATTTGTAGAATTTTATTTAAGTTTATTAACTTTATATGCAAATTAATACTTTTAATAAATTTATCACAAAATTCAATGTTACTTTTTAAGATCGTTATTTTAGTATTATATATATTAAAGAGTCGTTTAGTGTGAGGTATAATTATAATAATTCGGAGATAAAATTCATGATTAATTATCTTGCATTTAATTAAATGTATTAGGTGGTTTTAAAATTATTTTTCGCACCATTTATACCACAGTGATGAGATAAGTTATCAAACATACATGTTAGTACAACTTATTTTGTAATAACTAATCCCGGAATAACTGTTTCCAAACAACCCACCCCTGAGTGTGTATATATACATATGTATGTACATCTATGCGCGTATATTTTCGTATTTTAGCACTCTCTTACTAAATTTGTTTCGTATTACTTAACTTTTTATTGATATAACACAATCCTTAAGAAAATTTTACTTAGAGGTATATTTTGCAAAATTAACCTTATTAATGATAATTTGAAACTTTAAATTTATCTATACTGTTACTTTATATAATTATTTAACAGTAAAGGGTATAAAAAAAATATAATACAATTCTCTTGATTTCACAAATTGAGCAGATAAATTAAAACATTTATTTTTAGTATGAGGATCAAGTGATAAGAAACGATATTATCGATTGTCTATATCACTAAATAAGCTATGATTGTCATTAATAGAGTATTACATATTTTATAATTTATATAAATAAATATAATCTTTAAAATTTGACCTTAATTTTATTCGAGAAAAATATCTGGTATCCCTGAACTATGACCAAATTTGCTACGACACACGTCAACTTCACGGGGGTCCATTACCCCTTAAACTAAATTTTAGCATATTTTTGTCAATTTTTTTAGCTAATGTGATACCTTTTGTCAATCATTTTAGATGGCGTGACACCTTTGATATGAGCTTCATTTATGTAATAAAGGTGACATATTAGCACAAAAAATGACAAAAATACGCTAAATTTGAGTTCAGGGAATAATAGGACCCCTGTGAAGTTGGAGTGTGTCATAACAACTTTGACCATAGTTCGGGGTGGTAATAGAGGTTTATCTCTTTCATTTATTGTTTGTATTTTCTACATTGAAATATGTTTATAAAATTAGTAGTACTTATTATTTTCACTTGTAAAATAAATATTATAGTTTTGATTATTATTAATAAACCTAATTTTCTTATTATGCTGATTTACTTCATAAAGATCATCATTAGCTTAATTATATTTCTTAATTTTTTTTCTAGAAGATAATGTTTATGTTTTTATGAAATTTTTGTTATATGAATAATGTTTATGTTTTTATAAAAAATTTGTTATATGATTTTTAAAAAAAATGAAAATATGATGATTTTAAAGAAGTTAAAAAAAAGAATTAAAAAATTGATGATAAAGGGTAAAATAAGAATTTTAAAAAGTCAATTAGTATAAAGGGGGAGTATGATTATTGTTCAAAGTTGAGAGGGGAGTTTGATTTTTAAGACAAAGTTGGGGAGGGAAAATGATTTTGACCCCATTAAATTATGAAGGGAATCTTTAATTGTATATATATTTAAATAGTATCAGTTTACTGAAATACAAAATACATATTTCTATTTTTTGTAATTTTGAAATTGTTGTTATAAAAGTTACAATTAAGACTCTATAGTTGTTATATCTGAAATTTTTCCTTTTAAAAAAGGCTTGAACTGGTTTTTCCACAAATAAACATTCAAATTTTGCTGAGTCTTTATACTACTAGGAGCTCATTTGGATAGGATTAAAATCTGGTCAAACCATATTTTAATCTCCTTTTTAGCTTTTAATGTATTTGGTAAAATTAAAAAGTGATTAAAAAAACTAAAAACTGATTAAAAGAATCAAAAAGTGAGAAGCTGGGTACCCCAACTTTTTGCTTTTTAGATTAAAATTCTTTTAGGTTTGATCAAAATATTTACCTTTTTATTTCTTATATTTTCCTCCGATTCCAACAATATCCTAAAATTGTAGCCCTTAAATATATATATAAAAAAAAAATTCTTTTTCTCTTTGTAGCTTCGCTTCATCTCTTCCCTTCAATTTTCTCTTCATCTTTCTTCTTTGTTTTTATTGAATCCATCATTACATCAGAGGTTTGTTCAAAAATTTTATTTTAGAATTAAAAATTATAGCTCATTCACCGTATTTATAGTGTTAACAACTTTAAGGACATTTAAGTTATTTTAACAATAAAAAAGTGCTTAACATCACTTGTTTATCAAACACATCAACAACTTTTTTCTGTTTCAGCACTTCTATCCAAATACTTATCTGCTTAATTTATAAGTACTTATTTTAAGTTTTTAATCACTTAAGCTAAAAACTTAGTTTTTTTAATTCTATCCAAACGGGGTCTAGATCTCTTTCTTTGTATTGGAACTCTCGGAAAAAGATAGGAGAGAATTTAGTACTATCAGGCTGAATCCCACTTCCTCGGGAATATGTCATCCTATGTTTTGTAATACAATTACTATTGTATCTAACACTTTTGATGGTTGTACTTGTAATTATGTCCCCGGACACCTTTCTGTACTATTCTAATATATAATAGTATTAGTTAAATTTATCAAAAAAATAGACGATAATTACATATACTTTTTTATAATAAATATTAATTTTTAATTTGATAAAATAATAATCACATGCGAAAATGTATAATTCTTTATATTGATCAACGTATGTAAGTTATGTTGAACCAAATTACGTTGTCAAGACTTGATCGTACCTCCACTCAAGGTCAGAGTCTCAATATTAATTACAGATTTGACAAAATTTAACAACTTTGATTAAAATTATGTACTTGTGTTAAAAATTCATGTATATGTGTAACTAATCTTTTCACAATCTAATAAACATAAAGAATTATGATTCAGAAACAACAAACTGAAAAATTTGACACAGCTCTATCCGAACTAATCCAACAATCCAATTACTTAATTTTAGTACGTGGTCACCAAATAGCATTTGCCATTTATTAAAAAAGTTCCAACATGTGGTCTTTAATCACTTTTCACATATTTTCCAATTTTATTCAACTTTGCAATTGCATGCCCCTACTCCACCATAAAAAGAGACTATATATCCTTCACTATCTCTCCACCCTTCTCTTTAATTTCTATAATATAACATATACTACTCAAATTTCTCTTACAGAATTTGGAAAATGAGGAAAGGTATTTCTTTTGCTACAATATTCTTGGTTGTAACATTCGTCCTTGGTGATCAATTTCAAGATATTGAAGCAGAATGAAACATGCAATGTTGTATAGCTGAAAATTAAGTGTATTAGGGAGTTTACATCGTCATTACATCTTCCACCCAATTCACCATGTTGCAAAAAGTTGAATGAATAAAAACATTGCAGCTTTGTGGGTACTTCAAGGATACTAATCTGAACAAATATATCAACCCTGCAAATGTAAACAATCTTCGTCCAAACTGTAAAATAATTAGTCCTATTTGTTAGGATCCATCCAAATTAAACGAAACAAGGGTAACATAAAACGGTTAAAAAACGTCCTTAACTGGCTCAAACTTCTATTGATTGATGTACCTATCTTCTTATTTTACCTAAATAAATGTGTTGTACTACTCACTACCAGAAATTACCCCTATGGTGATGGTTGCAAAATCATTGCAATAGACAGAAAAACCGTTGCCATAGCTCTATCGCAATGGTTCAACAACCGTCCTATAGGTGGGCGTTGCAATAGGTCTATGGCAACGATTTATGCGACAGTTGTCTGAACCGACACCATAGGTCAAGCTATGGCGACGATTTTAGACAACCGTTGTCATACTAGACCTATGGCAATGGTCATTTTTCGACTTATTGAGACGCCTATTCTCATCTATTGCAACGGTTACAACCGTCACCATAGCTTGACCTATGGCAATGGTTACAACCATCGCCATAGCTTGACCTATGGCGACAGTTATTTTTTGACTTATTGAGACGCCTATTGTCATCTATTGCAACGGTTACTAATCGTTGCAATAGCTTCTATTGCAACGACATTATACCGTTGCAACAGCATCTATTGCGACGTTTGCAACAGCATCTATTGCGACGTATTGTAAATTAGTATTTACATACATAATAAATTATAATAAACAATTATACACACATCATAAAACAAAATCATTCATTAATAATCATATAATCCAAAATATGGAACAAATTAAACTAGTAATCTAAATTCAAAGAAAAATGTATGTTAAGTACTCAAATGATTAGTTAAGCTTTTACATAGTATCAAGTTATAGTCACGATAAGTTTCAAGAAATTCTATGTAGCCTATATTCTTCTTCTTCTTCTTCTTCTTGTGTTCTAGTATTTTTTTTTTTAAAGCTGCAAGTCATCCAGTTGAAACAAAGTTCTTTAACTTTATGATGATTTTTTGACCTTCCAAGCAAGAATCTATTAGCATCTCAAGATTCCGATCTTTTATCAGATCCAGTGCCTGTCATCAGTAGATACATATTAAAAGGAATAAGAGCACCGAAAATAATTGTGTTAAGTCGTGAATGCCTGTACTTTAATAACCGTAATAATATAAACCATAATACATTTGATAATTGCAATTTAAATTTGATGTCCAATTTTAGTAATTTCACCAAGATTTTTGTAGATTCATGTTTAACTCCTTGAAGTCCCTGTTTTTTATTTTGCAAAGACAGAACAACTAAAAATATGATTCTGCTTTATGTCTTGAACAATGATTATTATTGTTACAGTAAGATTCTAAGCATCAGTACGAAGTTCAACAAAATAGATTATTGAAGAAGAAGATGACAGTACCAGGAAATCAGTACTAGGGAACACTTAACCAAGAACCAAAATAAATTTAGCAAAAAAACCATACATGGCTAGGAGGGATGTGCTTTCCACTGAGAAGGTCGAGCAAAAGTGTCCCGAAGCTAAATATCACACTCTTTGTGGTGATTCTTCCTGCAAAACAAGTTCAAAAGAACTAAGTGAACTAAAACAATTTCAATAAAACATGAAAGATTGGTGTATTAACACCATGAATTAAATGACCCCTATACATTGAATGGACTGCGACAAAATTCTACAAGGCTATACCAATGCTCAATAGTCAAAGGCTAAACCACAACAGTGCTTCAACTTCAAGAGATATTCCTGTTATATAGCTTCATAACAACTGAATAATCCAGCAGCCTCTACAATTGCTTTTCCAATTGGATAATTGGTATTTGATTCAAAATGAGAAATGACAGGTACCTAACCATTGAGCTAAAGTTTAGACACAAATATTTTGTCCAGCAGTGGAGGAGATGAAGTTGGAGTAGCTTCAAAATCGAGCTACAATGATCGCACGTTCTGACTTCATGAAGTAGTGGTCGGAGCAGATTCGAAATTGAGGTCAGGTTGTTGGAGCAGTGACACCATGGTCAGAGCAGTGGTATGATGATCAAAGTATGGTGCCTGGAGCAGTGATATGGTGGTCGTAGTAGTGGCGGATCAGATTTGGTGAATTGTATTATCTTTGGTTTGAGACTTTGTATGGATTATATGTTGTAAAAGGGTTTATTTTCGGTGAACTTGTAGTGAAATCTTGTGCTGCGAATAAATAAACCAATGTAATAGCTTCTTTTTTCTCAATAAAGAGTTGCTATAGCTCATTCTATGGCAACGGCTCACACAGGAATTGCAATAAAATACCTATTGCAATGGTTCTCAGACAACAGCAACGCTTAGGACATCAAATAGCTCTACTACAATAATTTTTTTTGCAATGATTGAAACCGTTGCAATAGACCCTCTATTGCAACGTTTTTGAAACCTTCGCCAAAAGATTAGTTGTAATAAGGGTAATTTCTGGTAGTGACTATTGTAATAATCATGTATAAGAATAAGGAGTAATTAATAATAATATATATACACAATCTTTCTCTATGATGTTTGGGTTTAGTACCATTCTTTTGCATGAGAGGAACAAGAATAACTAGTAGATTTTCAATAAGTTGCTTTAGTGAATTCAAACTATTTCCTAATTGATGTGCCATCGTTAGAAAACATTTTCTCAACGTTCTACTTTTACTCAACATGAGAAAAGGGAGTTGCTTGGATGGTAAGCATCCCTCACTTTCAATGATGAGGTTATGAGTTCGAGTCACTAAGGGAGAAAAAGGGTGGGAAGAGGCGGAGCTAGCATATACTCAGGATGTTCATATATTCGAAATCAATTCGGCAAAAAATTACATGATTTATGCATGGTAAAATTTATTTTTTATGTATATCTAGTAGATGTTGAACCTCATTCGACATGGACTTTTGAACCCCCTAAATAAATCTTAGCACCGCTAGGGGAGGGATAAAAAAAACTTTTATCCAAGGTTCACTTCTGATTATTATTTGTATCTTACGAGTTCTATTAGGATTGGGAATCCCGGTAGTTAGAATTTAACAAAGTAATCAGTTAAAGACAACAACAAAGACAATAATAATGATAAGTTGAGAATATAAAGAAGTCACAAATTTAACGTGGATCGGTCAATTTGACCTACGTCCACAACCAAAAAATAGAAACAATTTTACTAAACATCAACGGAACAAAAGAGAGTACAAAAGAGACTACAAAATTATAGTAACGGCAAGTACTCTAATATTTCAAATACCCCAAAAGAATAACCTCACAAGATCACTTCAAACACGGGTTCACACAAGTATTTTCCAACACAACTCTCTCACAAAATACTCTCTACAAAGAAGAAAATAAACACAAGTAAAATCTTCTCAAATTGGTGTGTTTTAAGGTTAAAGAACTATCCTCTATAGAGATTTTCAAGAGATTTTTAATAAATATTGGCCAAAAATATGACCGCATTAAAAATCTTCATCTTGATCTAATTTTGACTAATATAGTATATGCTCCACTTTCTTCACAAAGCCCCAAGGAGTTTTTGAAATATCAAGATGTCAGAATTAGGCAGGTCTTCATTTGAAATCGAAACAGTAGAAACACATGTAACAGTAGATCCCAACAGTATGCACAACCTTCCATACTTACGTACCTTCATAACCACAAGACCACCTTGAGATATAAACTTTAAGAACTCTAACTTCACCTGTATATTTGCCCAACTTGAGAGACTTCACGAACTCTACCTTCTCTTGTATATTTGCACCAAGAGATTTTAGAATGTTCAAAGAGATGAGATTTTTCTTCAACTCGGGAACATATTTAAATTTTGTGAGAGTTCTCACTATAATATCGTGCATTTTGATTCAGACTGTACCTTTTTCAACTATTTGGCAAGCAGCATTGTTGCCTGCAAAGACAATTCCACCTTTAATAGAATCATATGAAGAAAACACATTCATGTTAGGACACATATGAAATGAACACGACGAATCTAAAATCCATTCATTGTTAGAACAAAAATTATTTTCAGTTACTAAATATACTACTCCTTCAAGCTCATCAACAGCAACACTTGCTTCCAACAATGTTAAAATCCCCGTGCTCATTTTTTTTGTCTTTTCCTTTGTTTTTCAACTTAGGACAATCAAACATGACGTGACATTTTTTATGATAATAATAACACAGTAAATTATTATATGTGGTTTCGCATCAGATTTATTCCTGACAAATAAATCGGACGCTTGATTTCTACTACTTTTTCTGTAATATTTCTATCTATATGATCTTAAGATTTCGCTATTAATTTGATTTTTCAATACAAGATAATTTTTTTTTTTTTTCATAAAGTATAGTATTTCTAAAGTGCTTAAAGAATTGAGGTAGGAAACATATTAGCAAAACAGCTTGGTCTTCTTCTAATATCAATATTACTTAATCCATAATAATGGAATCAAAGGCAATATAGATGTGAGTATGAAAATATTTTCGTCCATACGAAATGTGTAAATCATCTGATCTCTACTTCTCTATCTTCTTCTGCTCTATCTTTCCTCTCCTAGTATCTTGATCTTAACCCTCTTTGCTTTAATTTGTTATATATTTTTGCTCATATAAAAATTGAACATGCAAAGTTGCAACTTAATAGTGAATAATTAGGAGTGGTTCCTTTTACAGTGTTGGATGATTGTTCGTCAAGCTCACGTGCTACTCGCAAAATTTACGCTTACATTCCATAATAGATTGTTCGTCAAGCTCACGTGCTACTCGCAAACTTTACGCTTACATTCCATAATAGATCTTCTTTCATGAAAAAAAGATGAAAAAAAAGACCTTTGTCTTTCATTTTTGGTCATGTGGACCTAGGGACTTTTTTTGCCCATGAAGAATTAGATAGTATTTTATGAAATTTTATTTAGACACTTGAATTAAAATTTTATGGCTAATTGAGATCAATTTATATAATTTTAAGTGGTTATCTTATTTATGTGCACTTTGAGAAAGCACAAAAACTTAAAATTTGAAAAAAAAAAAAAATCTAATGAAGACATATTCGAATATTTAATTGAAACAAGTTACAGTTATAATGTATAAATAACTTTTTTTAAATAAATTAAAGTAGATGTCAATTTATTGACCCAAAAGATAATATTGTCATCTTTCTAATTTTATTCGTCATCACTAACTACCTGCATTTATTTTTATGCAATTTCTTAGTACAAATGTTTTGATATTATCAGGACATAAAACTTAAACTTGAAAAGAAATTTGTAGGTGTCAGTTTATTTATTTTAAATATTTTTTACTTTATTTAAAATTTATAACTTGGAGTAAAAGATGAATAGTCCGTGGGTCAATTTTTTAAAATTGACTTATTTCCAATAGTGTCTTTTTCAAAAATATTTTTCAAAAAAAGTATTTTTGGTGAAAAGCTAGTTATCGCTGGCTAATAAACTTTATGACATTTTAAAGCAGCAGTTAGCATTTGATCAAGTTTTTAAAAAGTGTTTTAAGTGTATTTTACTTGAAAATACTTTAAAAAGAGGAAAAACGTCAAAAATTATATCTCTATTTTCATTAATTTACTAAGTTTGCCCAATTATAATATCAAATATACTCCTGCAGTAAAGTGCCGGAATCATCACTTCAGGAAATGGCGTCCCATCAAATTGATTATCGCCAAGGTTAAGTATGATCAATTTACTCATATTCATCATAGAACTCCATGATAATTGCATATAAATGGGTTAACACACCGAGTGAAAGTGAATTTTATATAAGTACTAGTTGGCTACGCTGTGCTATGCATGAGTTCAATGTTGATCCTTAAAAATTTTATGTTATATATAATTCTATCATTTAATTAAAACTTTCATTTGTTTAGTTGATAAATTCTAAGTTAGGCATATATTATTATATTTATATTGATGAAATTTGTATAAAGAATATTTTAAGTTGCTAATATGAAACTCATATAATTTCGAGAGACAGTCAAAATTTTTTTATATATTTTTAAAAATATTTATAGTTGTTAATTATTGTGATTTATATATTACTTTTCAAATAGTAATTATCAAATATACAATAAAATATTTTAAGTTAGTTAACTGTTGTAATTTAGAATACCTTTTAAGTAATTTTCAAATAATACATGTTACTCTCCTTGTCCCAACTTTTGTGGCATTGATAGTCAACTATAATTTTTAAAATAATTTAAGTTTTTAATTATTGAGATTTATAGTTTCTTTTTTCCTATCCAAATTTAAGTGGTACTGATATAATTTCAAGAGTCAGCCAAATATTTTACATCTTTTATTTTTTTTAAGTTGTTAATTATTGTAATTACTATATTCTTTTATGTATTTTTTTGAAATATATAAAAAAGTAATTATTCTTTTAAAATATTTTAAGTTGTTAACTATTATAATTTATAATACTTTTATGTAATTTTTAAATAATATATGTTACTCTCCTTGTCCAAATTTTGTGGCATTGATAGTCAATTATATTTCTTAAATGATTTAGTTTTTTTTTAAAAAAAAATTATTATGATTTACAATATCGGAAACAGCCTGTCTACTTCTTTGGAGGTAGTGGTATGGACTGCGTACATTCTACCCTCCTCAGACCCCATTTTGTGGGAATACACAGGGTTTGTTGTTGTTATTTATGATTTACAATATTTTTTTTCTGCATTGCAATTTTAGTGACACAATGCTTAGATAGCCATAATAATTAATTTGAGGTTATATAATAAATTCATGATTGAACCAGTAAAGAAGACATGTCTTAAATAACTTATAATAATTAATTAAAAGTGATATAGCAAAATTATTATAAAAATACTTGTGAAAAAAATTAAGTGAGCCTCATATAAGACATCAAGTTAATTTAACATTAAATATTAATAATTTTTTTATACTTAGATGACATATCATAATTAATTAGGAGAGATATAGTAAAATTACGGTTGAAGCAACTGAAGTAGACATGTCATAAATGTCAATTTTACCTTTTTATTAAATATTATTAATTTTTTAATACTTAAATGACATAAAATAATTAATTAATAGTGATATAGTAAAATCACGAAGTAAGCAGATGAAAGGCGGCAAGCAGACATGTCTCTTATTTTATAAGGTAATAATAGTAATTAGGAGTGATATAATAAAATTACCGAGTAAGCAGGGGAAGGCGGCAAGAAGACATGTCGACGGAGATGTATGTGCTTTGCTCAAACTCTCTCTTATTATATAAGGTAAAATTGATCGTACATTTCATCGAAATTGTATAAACAATGAGTTTGACTCAAAAGCTAGATTTCTTAGACTTCG
This sequence comes from Capsicum annuum, assembly GCF_002878395.1. Classification (NCBI taxonomy): domain Eukaryota; kingdom Viridiplantae; phylum Streptophyta; class Magnoliopsida; order Solanales; family Solanaceae; genus Capsicum; species Capsicum annuum. The sequence goes on from NC_061114.1 coordinate 31,926,103, forward strand.
ACATTGGAATTACTGATGATGCCAGCGAAATTAAGAAATTGATGGATGTCATTGAAGAAGAGGAAACAAAAAAAATAAAGAAAAAAAGAAGAGGAAAAGGAAAAATACAAAAATGTGGCACTGAGGTGGTATGCCACGTGACGTCCACCTCAGCCAAATGTCAGCCCGTATGAATAAACATTAAATAGAGAGTTAGTTTTGCATACTTTAGTAATGGTGGGGGTATATTTAACCCTACAATATAGTTAGGAAAAAACTTAAGGATAGTTTTTACCTTTTACCTTTAAAAAAAAGTACAAAAATCTATTATTCTTAAGGTTTTTAAAATGGGGTAACTACATATCTTAGCAGACATAGACTTCAAATTATCCTATTTAACCTAAGTTTCAATTAATTACAATTCATAGCCCTCTTTGCCTATTAATTAACCCTAATTACAATTCATAGTCTCTCTAATGTATTTTCTCTCTTTCTCTATTTTCTATTACTCTTTTTTTTCCTTTTTCATTTTTTTCCTTCATTTTCTTTTTGTTTTCTCTTTCTTTTTTATTTTTTAACTTTTTTTAATTTTTCATTTTTTTCATTTTTTTTTCCTTTTCATTTTTTCTCCTTCTTTTTTCTCTATTTTCTATTACTCTCCTTTTTTGTATTTTTTTATCCTTTTTTTCTTCTTTTTTTCCTTTTCATTTTTTCTCGTTCTTTTCATTTGTGTGAACTAGCAAATACAAATTCAAGTGATAACTATAAAAAATAATTACAAATGCAAACTATAGCATACAAGTACAAGTGTGAACTATAAAATACAAAAACAAATGCGGACTATAACATACAAATACAAGTACGAGCTGTAAAATACAAATACGAACTATAATATATAAATACAAGTGCGAACTATAAACTACAAATACAAATGCTAACTATAACATACAAATACAAGTGCAAACAATAAAATACAAATGCAAACTATCATTTGCATTTTTAATTATTGAAAGGAATGATTGATTTCTTTCTACGAATACTTGTTTGTATTTATTGATACGAGTTGTATTTATTGATACAAATAAATACAATTCAAATTTTTATACAAATACATATTATTTTTGTATTTGTAAAATCATTTATTTCATTTTTTTGTAAAAGTATTTTTATCAAGTTATATTTGTTTATTTACAAATACGAATGATAATTTTTACATACAAATACAAGCAGTACATTTGTAACAAATGATACATTACATATTTATATATTTTAGAATCAAGAAAATACAATTAGAGCATTTACTTGTTTGTATACACATACAAATGATAAATTGTCACTACCAGAAATTAAAATTTTTCCGACAGTTGATGTAGTCGAAATATAGTAAAAAAATAAGCTATTTTCGTTAACTTTCTAACTATTTCATGTTAGTCGAAATATAGCTTGTTGGAAAAATATTTTCGACTATAGTAGTCCAAAGTTTCTGACTATTGTAGCCACAGATTGTATATTATAATATGACCAAAAAGAAATTTCCGACTACGGTAGTCGATAGATTAATAAACTAATTAAAAATAATTATTTACTAATTATAAATCTTCCGACTACTATAGTCGGAATTAGAATAAATAATTATTTAATATTTATAATTAAAAAAAGAATTCCAACTACGGTAGTCGAAAGATTAATAAACTAATAAAAATAATTATTTAATAATTATAAATCTTCCGACTACTGTAGTTGAAAATGTAATAAATAATTATTTAATAATTATAATCATTCCGACTATTATAGTAAAAAAAAATAATAAATAATTATTTAATAATTATTATTTTTTCGCCTACTGTAGTCAGAACTTTAATAAATATTATTTAATAATTATTGTTCTGACTACTTTAGTCAAAATTTTAATAAATAAATATTCATTCCAATTACTGTGGTTAGAAATTAAAAAAATAATTATTTAATAAAATAATTATTCCGACTACTGTAGTCAGAAATTTAATAAATAATTATTTAATAATAATAATTATTCCGACTACTATAGTCGGAACTTTAATAAATAATTAATTAATAATTACTATTCTAGCTACTTTAGCCAGAATTTTAATAAAAATATTCACCTATAAAATGATTATATAATAAAATCTTTCATTAGCTTACATATTTATCAGATTATAAACAGCATAACTAATGTATTTTTCATAGTAGGACCAAACAAGGCAAAAAATTATAAATTCAACCACTTTAAAACATCCAAAAACAATGAGTCAAATAGTTTAAACATCTAAATGTCACAACCCAAAACAAGAACAATAACTACAATCTAATCATCATCATGTTCACTCTCTTCCTCATCATGAAATACTTGAGGCATGTGTTTCTTGACCAACTGCTCAAATTTAGAAAACTTAGCATCATTAGATGGACATTGCTGCGTAACTCCACAATTTGTCTTTTCATCGCTTCCATTTCTTCCATAGTTTGCAAAGTAGAAGAGGAACTGGGAAATAATGAAGGACTACTCGAGGATTGGAGAACCCCTATCCCGTAGGTTCTACCTTTCTTTGGACCACCTACCATAACTGTACACATGTTAGTCATATCTGTAGGTGATGGTTGGACTGTGGTACCATCCTCTGAAGTAGGTTGGGTTTAACGCCAACCTTCTATACTTTTTTGAAATCCTTCCTGAAAGAAAAATTATTTGTCAGCATGTAAACAAGCTAAGTTGAGTAATAATAAAATAATGTATGTAAAAGTTATTATCATACATATGCATCCTTAGTACGCGTTTTTAACTCATTCTTCTCTTGTACCGTACGTCTTTTTCTTCTTGTGCGTCTCTCTGAAGAACTGAAGAACAGTGAGCTCTTTTTTCCCATTTAAATATTCCTGCAAAATTTTAGAAAAGAGATAATATAAACGGTGAAATCAAAATTAATCTTTTGCAGGGAGTTTAACTTTTCCCCAGACTCTTTGTTCAACCTCTCTATTACAAAATTCAAGTTTGTAATGCAACTTGAATATTATCAGACTAAGCTAGCTCGAAGGGAATATTAACTTTTAGAAGATTAAAGCCCACAAATAGGATATTCAAGTAAGAATCCAATGAAGGTATAAGTGAAACAATAATGAAGGAAAAACAAATTAATAAAGATATCTGGCAATGCATTTGAAGTACTATAGAATGAGAAAGAAAACAAAGGTATGCCACTGACTAGTAATTACGTCCTTTTTTTCTAAACAATATTTAAGAAAGGACTGTTAATATTTATTTAGACCTAGACTTCATTACATGTTCACTAAACCTTTTGTGCTGTTAGGAGAAACTTGAAAAATAACAACATGCTGATTACAGGTACATGTTCTGTTGTTCCTACTTCCACAATGTCGCTCATAGAGGGAAATATATTGCCTTTGTTTCGACAGAAGTTAAAACGGATGATCCTGAGAAAGATTTGAAACTTGGGGTAGACATACTTGAGACTGTCAGTGAGATATTTTATGAAAATTATGACAGATTCATACCTTTACATGACTTTGCTGTCGATAATTGTTTCATATCTAAAGTAAGTTCCAATATTAGTCGCTAGTTTCTATTTTATTACTACAAATATTTCATCTGAAATATATCACCAAAGAGATATAACTGTGCTATTACTAGTTAGTCCTTGAACTTTTATTTTTCCTGAGGAATTAGAAGACATTTTATGCATATGTTCCCAAATTCTATAGAAACATCATTGGAAATAGATAGGGCACTTTGTTTTTGCTTCTTCGACATACTGAACCTTTCCCCATATGAAATTACTGCTACTCAAGGGAATCAATCTTAATCATCTAGTAATGCCACTAAGGAAGAAAAAGAATATAACAGTAATGTCTTACAAGCTTAGGCATATGCTAGCAAATGCATAGTATTTTTAACATAAATCAGGCTTCTTAAAAGTCCAAAAACTCTACGACAGACTTCTTTCCTGACACTACAATATATGTGCATCTATACATCTGTCAGTAGTTCATTGTCAAAATTTGTTTTCTGATCCAAAAACTCTGTTTTATCCGTCCTTGTAGAGCTATGATCCAACAACTCACTTCGCGTTCACGGTAAGGGATGTGCTAGACATGTACATCAAAATCAAATTATAGACGACAAAGAAGAAAATAAGAACTAAAGCAAAAAAATATTCGTTAGTCATTTACTAGCTTTATGTACTGTGTGGCTATTCTTCTGGATTATTTATCGAGTAAAATTCAAAAAAAATCAAAAAGTATCAAAACAACCCAATATATCCGTGCAAGCTATTGACAGACACAGCTTATGAAGTTCAAAAAGATGACTAGAAGTTGTAAGAACCATAGTTTATAAGCCACTAAACATGATTTTAAGCATCAGTTTCACTAGACTGAAATAATTATCAAAAGTTAAGTACTGATTGGAACATTGAACTGAACCAAACAAATTAGAAATTTAAGCCAATATTACCAGTCTTCGTCGGTGGGTAACGAAACTCATCCAACCTCCAGTGTGCAACGAACCACCCCTACCACCCCTTCTAGATGCTCTATTTGGTTTTTCTTGTTCCCTCTCTGCCTTATATTCAGGAGTATCCTATTTTTCCAAGAACTTGACCCACACATAATCATTCAGTCAACCAGGATTTTTCAAGTTCTTCTGGGCCTCATACAAGTGTTCTTTGATCCGTAGAGCTTCTTTCAACTTGAAAATGGATTGTATTTCATTTTCATGACAAGACTTTCATGCACACTTTGTCTGCAAAATAGTTTAATATAAAGTCATGAAATGAGTTGATGGATACAAAGGTAAATTCATCATTGATAGCATATTGAAATGGTAAATTCTTTGATTTTGATGATACCATAAATTGTTTCCACATAAGAATTCTAATGTCGATTCAAATCTCGTTCCAACTACCTCACGACTCCATGTAAAATGGTTTATTGCTTCTATAACCATATGCTCGATTCTATATGCGGGAATGAACCTGCAATAAAAATATATTAAATCATCTTAGCTTTCAAAAATTTTAAAAATTAAGGAAAAACATAAGGGTTACTTACCCATTACCATCAGGGGTGATAATTAGCTTCCCATTGCTGTCATATTCTACTACTACTTTAAATTTTAGATTTTGGGAAGCAGCTGTTATAGCACTATCAATGGATGGAGATGTTTATGCGCTAGAAAATCCAATTCTCAATCCAGAATGGTTAGGTGTGGATGATGTCGAAGGTACAGATGAAGAGCTACTATGCAGACTGTTATGGAAAGAAGAGGTGTGGAACTAGTCAGATGGTGGGGGCATGAAAAATGCATTTGGTAGTGAAATAGTTGACCTTGGAGGAGGAAGAACATTTGTAGCAATTGGTTGAAGAGTTTTGGTAACAGGTGGTGGTGGTGGTGGTGTATATTGACCTGCAGAAAGATTATTAGGTCCTTTCTTACCTTTCTTACACCGTCCATTACCATTATCTTTTGATGCCATTGATTTTCTTTATTAACCACCTGAAAAAAAAAGAACAACCAAATTGAACAAAACAGATAACACATAGAAATATACCCATGCCATCATATAGAAAGATGGGACATAATAAAAAATCTAGGGTTATGATTCGACAAAATGGATTTTCCAGGAAAAGAACTATCAGCTTCAGTATGCTCCTTTACCAGATAGTCAAATTATAACAGGTACCTACCAGATCTAAAACTAAAAAGCAAGCACACTTCATATTCACTGCAAAAATATCTTAAATCTGTAAAAGAACTATTCTATCTTTGTTCATTGTACTAATGTATACATATCGTGTAAAAAATTCAAAAGAAAACAACGTTAAAAGAATGTAATACAGACCTAATTCAAGTATTATTGTTTCAACACATTAACTGATATGAAAGACAATATATCGAAGTTACCAAAATAAGATCATCTGTAACTAGGAAAAAAAATTGGTGCAAAACTTGTCCAAAGTTGGTGCAACAAGTTTTGAGAATGTATTGGGCTCTACCAGAGCCATATTCCATCATAGATAATAAAATATCATAATTGAAAGGCACAACTAAGCCAAATGCAATATTCGATATTTGAATCCAAAGGATCCTAAAGGAATTGTAATCCACCAAGGTAAAATCAAAATAGAAAATTCTTAAAAACAATAATGCTACGTAGATTAAACTTTATGTTTCATTTTTTAGTTGATAAATTAGAAAATATAAACATCAAAAGACCGAACCTTTCTTACAAACTTCAGTCGATTAGCGGCCTCTATAGAATGGTCTAGGATATTCTCCTCAAGTCTTGGTTTAACTGGGAAACTGTAGAAACCACATAACAAGCTAAGATTGAATGAAACAGAAGACAACACTCAAGAAATCATAAATAGGAAAGACTTAGCCACCGGATAAATTTCAGACTACACCAAAGACCTTACAAATAAACAACTTGCTTTATGCAGAGGAACTAAAGAAGTAGGATTTAAGAAAAGACGAAAATAACATGAATGTTTTGTAAAACTGGATGTTACATTCAACAGTTCATGTCATAAAAAAAAGCCCTTTTCCCCTTTCACCCTCTTGTAAAATAATTTACTTGCCTTGTTAGAATTTGTTTTAGTTACTCTTGTACTCGAGTTAACATATAATATAACATTACAAATTGTACTGGGTATGACTGCAAATTTTAATAATGTTGTTTACATTAACCTCTACATAAACCATATTGAAACATATGCATTGCAGGAAATAGTTGTTCACTACACCATACTCAGAAATATGAAAAGAGAAAATAATAGTACAGTACAAACTACAAAGGATGAAATAGTTTTAAGGATTTCTTTATTAGATTATCAATCATGGAAACAAGGATGAGAAAAATGGATTTAACACAAATGCTTTTGACACATATGGTTCAACAACCAATTGAAGTTTTTGTTGCAATCTGCCATTTACACTTGCAACATAACTAAGCGAGGATATATCATCTGTTTGCGTGAATCAACCATTCAAACTGAAAACATCACTACAGAGGTGATATTCTTCAAAGTTTAGAACCACATTTCATATTAAAAGTTTCAACAATAATGCTGAGCTCATTAATACCAAGAAAATTATTCGTTTGTCAAGAAAACACATAGTTGCAAAGATGTGATTTAGAGGAGTTTTTCTAGTTGTTCATCATTTTACCTACCTGTTCATTATAATATACTTGTTCATCATTTTAGCTACAATACTCAGCTTACTTAAGAAGTACAAAGCCTCCTAAATCTTCCCATAAACATTTTATTTAACAAGGAAATGAACCATGTCTACTAACATCACGTTATTCTTCAAGTAATAATAAGCTCTCTTCTAGAATAACATGCTAAGGTGGAACATCATTGGTATAATACTAGGTGCTTATACTGTTAAGGTGGAACATCATATTTTACTTTTGTACCCAAGGGTGGTCTATTGATCATTGAGGTGGAGAAGAACCATGAGGTCCCAAGTTCAAACATTAGGTGGTTTTTTTCTATTTGCTTAAATCTGGGTAGACAGAATTACACCCGGTACCTAGTCCAGTTGGAGATAGCAGGTACCCAGTGGAATTAGTCAAGATGCACACAAGTTAGCCCAGACACTATTTTCATAAGTAAAACAAAACTACAAAGACAAACTCGCTTTGTTCAAACTTTCACTCATTAAGCAAAAAATGCAACAAGACAAGCAAATCATGCAAAGTACTTGTAGTTTTACTACTATTATTTAATCAAACAACCTAAAATGATCTTACTGGAACTACAAATGTTAACAAAGAAAAGACACTATATTGTCAAGTAAAATAGCAAAAAGCAGCAACTAAAATACTATTCAAGACCCTGTTACTACACATTACTACTATTAATAACAACACAATCCTCATCGCTTGTTTCATAGTCATTCATTAATTCTTCCTCATCACTTGTTTCATTTTTATCAAGTAACTCTTCCTCGCTTGTTTTATTTTCATCAAGTGACTCTTCCTCGCTTATTTCATTTTTATCAGTTGGATCTTCTTCGTCGTTTGCTCCGAATGTTCCTTCTCCATAATCATTAACATTTAATCTAAGTTCAGAAGGATCAAATTCTTTATATAGGCCTTCTCTATGCTGCAGCTCACCTGCTAATTCATCATCCACCCTTTCTGCAACACTTGAAATGTCATTCTGATACACTACATCCAATGCATCTTGTTCTTCAACTCTACCCACGGGCTTTGTATTTATAAAAACCCGCCATGCAGATTTATTCTTACAAAAAGGATACGGACCGTAATACACTTGTTTCATATTTTGTGCAATGATAAATGGATCATAGAGTCCATACTCTCTTGATCGCTTAATTTCAACTATTTTGTACTGAGGGTGCACCTTTATACCTAACCTTAGCTATAGGATCGTACCACTTGCACTGAAAGAGTACCAACATTTTCTTTAGCCAACCAACGTGATAATCGAGTTCTAAAATCTCTTCAGGCACACCATAATAATCAACACCACCATCACCTTTCACCCATACCCCACTATTATTGGTTTTCTTGCCCTTAGAGAAATCTTTTGTATGAAATTTGTACCCATTGACAGAGTACCTAGAAAACTTCCTAACATAAGCATTAGGTCCCTAAGCTATATCACGTAAAAATTGGCCATTTGGGTCAAAATTATCTGGATTATGAACCAATAAAAAGTTCAAGAAAGGTTAGAATTTAAATATGCATAAAACTGAACAAAAGTGTAAATCGTGTTAAATATTAAAGTTAAGCTTACATATTCTCTAAACCACATTGAAAACATAGGATAAACAACAACATCCCCGTGTAAAGCCACAATAGCTGTTTGACTAAGTTATGACCTTCATTAGTTATAGCTTAGATAGTCCTTGAATGATTGTCGTTAATATAAATATACTCACTTATAAAAGGAAGGATCTCGATACAATTTAATAATACATGTGTTGTAGCTGACTTAAGCTCCACCTCATTCAAATATCCAAGTGGACAAACTTTAAGACTTCCTTTACCTAGTTGATTGAATATTGAAAATGGTGGTGCTAAAGGATCTGTATTGTATTCATCATCATGCCTATTAGGTCGGTGTTTCAGACATGGTACATTATGTTCAAAATAATATGAGCAAAAATAAGAGGTCTCTTTAGCCAAATAAGCCTCACATATTGATCCTTCAAATCGAAATCTGTTTTTATGGTCCGCTTACATTTGTCAATGGTCCTGTATAGTATGATATTTTAGATGAAATAATGTTCAATTAAAACACATGAAGGTAAATGTTGAAAGTCAATACCTCTCAAAGGGATGCATCCTCTTACATAAGATGAATTGGAAGATGTCCATAACATAAAAAATAGAGAGAATTTTTTTTGTAAACTTATTTAAGGTTAAGATAATGTTGATATCCATTAAGATAGGTTCTCCTTCCTTAATGTGTTAGAACATAAATCTTTAAAAAATAAGCTTATCTCTATTATGGGCTTCCAAATTCCATTAGGTAATCAATAGAATGCAATAGGCATTAATGACTCCATGAAAATATGAAAGTTATGGCTCTCATAGAGGTCAACTTTCCTTCCTTCATGTCAACATACCTAGACAAATTTGACATATATCCATCTGGCATTCTCAAATTGTTAAACCAATCACAAATCACTCTTCTTTCATCCAAAGTGAATGTGTAACTGGCCTTGGGCTTTTGAATCTTATTGTTTATGTATAGCAGGTACAACTCACCGCGCTGACAATACTCCTTTATGTCCATCCTGGCCTTTAAGTTATCTCTTTTTTTATTACTTACATCCATCACAGTATTAAACAAGTTGTCAAAAAAGTTTTTCTCAATATCCATGTCATCCAGATCATGAGGCAAAAGATTATCTTTTTAGTAATCTAACTCCCAAAATATGATTCATTTAGTCCAGTTATATGTAACACCATAAACAAGTATCCTGGATAGTGGAGACTCTGTTACCTTAGGCAGATTTCTCACTCTATCCCAAATTTCTTCTCGCGATAAAATTGGTAGTGGCTCCTCAAAATCTGACTTATTCTTCATAAAATCACTAGTATTTCTCCTAAACTCATGTTATATTGGCAAGAATCGATGGTGTCAATCAGACCAGGAGTTTTTAACCCCATGTTTTAAAGTGAATGCTTTTGTGTCTTTCATACAACAAAAGCAAGCTAACTTGCCTGCAACTGACCACCCAAACATCATTCCATAAGCAGGAAATTCATTATAGTCCACATCAAACCAGCACACAATCTAAAGTTTTGTTTCATTGATACATCATATGCTTCCACACCTCCATGCCTTAATAAGTTCAACTCATCAATCAATGGCTGTAGATATACATCAATCAAAACTTTTGGATTGCGAGGACATGGAATAATGTAAGTTAGAAATATATACTGACTTGTCATACACAATTCAAGCGGGAGATTATTAGGAGTCATAAACACTGGCCAATATAAATATGGTGTAGCTGAGACCAAAAATGGATGAATCCATCAGTAAATAATCCCAACCTAATATTTCTTGGTTCACTAGAAAAATCTGGATACACACTATCAAAGTGCTTCCATGCTTCTCCATATGACGGAAGACATAAAACACTAAGTGGTCTTTTATTTTCATAGTGCCATCTCATATGAAAGGCAGAGCTCATTGATGTATACAACCTCTTTAACTGTGGTATAATGGGTAAGTAATGCATCGAATTCACAAGAACCTTCTTCTCTTTGGCATATGTGACGTCCTTATAATGAGGTTGATTATAAACTTTGCAATGTTCTAAATTTACATCTTCCTTATAGAATAACATTCAACCTTTCTCGCAATAGTAAATCCTCTCTGATGAAAGTCCTAACTTAGAAACCAACTTTTTTGTTGTGTAGAAATCTTTGGGTAAGTCAAGTTTATTTGGGTTAAGTTCATTCATAAGTCCAATGATAGAATTCATGCCCTCTTGAGAAATATAATAATCTAACTTAATACTTAGTAACCGAACCGCAACAGATAACTTAGAATGCGTTGATCCTTCATATAATGGATGACTAGCTTCCTTTAACTATTCATAAAAGTGCTTAGCCTCATCATTTTGTTCATTTTGAGCCCCTGAGTGTCCCAAAAGTATCCCTGAACATCTCACTATATTGTGAACTTTCAACATTATTCTCTCTTATTGAGATTTCAACATAATTCTGAAAAGCAAAATTATTAGCAACACTATTCTCTCCATGAGTTGTCCACACAATATAATTCAACATAAAACCTTTCTTATAAAGATGTAATGTAACAACATTTGGACTCAATAACTTACAACACTTGCATTTCCAACAATGACACCTAATTATCCCTTCAGTAAGAAAATCATTAAGTTTCATCACTTTAGCAATAAATCCAGCTACCCCATCTTTATATTCCTTTCTCAATCCACATGTTAAGATAAGTTCTATTATACATCCATGCACGATCTTCATTTTCCATCTGCACAAGAACGAGAACAATAAAAATAAAAAAGATAAACAAAAACAAGAGAACCAAAACAATAGCAGAAAAAACAACACCAATAGTAGTTTTCATACATTTCAGGGCTTTTTTCTATCTGCTTCTAGAACATGTCTTTTTTCAAATAAAAACTAGTTTTTTTTAAAATAGAACTAAAACCAGAAAGCACCTATATGGTCTAATTTAGATTATGACGAACTAGGATTCTTTTTACATCTAGAAATCTTTCAATGTTATATCGGTCACGAGGAATAAATCGATATGCAAAAATAAAATCTAGTAGCAAGATGAAATGTCGCAAAACCCATATGAAACTTCAGAAACAGTCAAAATTCTTATCTGCTTATTAACATTCAAAAATATTTCTAACAGTTGGTAAGAAATATAATAAAATTTGACTATGCATCCACAAATATAACTACCAGGAAAGGCGAAGGATTAAGTTCCATACCTCAGCAGTTGTATCGGTGGTTGGAAGTTTTACCCTTCCACTACTTGGATCCTTGTAAACTCGAATCTGGAACAAATTTTTACCAAAAGTACCACTCAAAACTCAAAGAGAAACAAATTCTAGGAAAAAAACAAAATATCAGCGCCATCAGGTATCCACTTACCATACCGATTGTGTAGGGAGCATCAACTTTCCTCAGTGTTTTTTCAACAGAAGCTATAAAATTAAGCTGAATGACTCGTAGAGGAAGTGTGGCCTTGGGAAATAAAACAACTCCTGGAAGTAAAATAAAGTGCATAAGATACTGTGAGGGATGTTAACAGTTGTTGAGCTGAAGGAAAAGCTGACATGCTAATTTGGGATCAAGTAACAAAGTGAATGAGATCTTGAATGAATGAATTTTATCCAAGTTATTGCTTCTAGGAATCAGGTTTGTTTAGAGATGCTACTACGAAGTGGACACAAGAAAAAAACTAAGAGATTTAATACAACATAGTAAAGAAACCAGCAACATGACTTCCTTCAGAGTCTTCCTATTCTTATTACATCAAAATTGATAGTGTTCGAAAGAAAGAGTCACCAAGTAGAGATAATTAACGACAAGGGTTCCTCAAACAATCTCTAAGTTTTGTTTTCCTTTCTTTCTATTGTAGTTTCTTAAGGGCTTTGCTTAGCCCGATATCACATTCAAGTATTTACCAAGGAAACAACAGAAACTCGTGCAGTATACACAATAGAACCAGAAGCACATTAAATAATTTGGCTTCCTTTGTAAGTTTCCTTAACTCTTATGAATAAGTTAAACAAAATACTATCATGGGTGGTAACATTAGGAAGATGAGTTCCTTGTTTGTAATTCTCTCTTATATTAATTTTTTTTTGCTCGTCCATTTTCTTCATCTCATCATTTAGCTGAAAGAACATGAAAAAATTAAACATAATGAACAACTTTTAAAGTTACGACTTCCAACTTCACACAAACAAATACATAGAAAATTTCATACAGTTGTAATGGTAAGAAAGCCCCATTAGGATGAGACAGAGAAAGAGGTGGTGGGGTGAAGAGAGATATTATTCCTTGAATTCAAAACATTTCAACAAACAAAACTAAGCAAAAACTGTTGAAGAATGTAAAAGCACATTAGGATTTTTCATGCTCGAAACAAGCCAAAAATATGGAATTAAAATCGTTACCAATTTTGAGAATGAACTTCACGATTTCCACTTCAATGAACTAGATGAATAGTTGATCCTTCACCACACAAACTTCTGCTTTGCTAAAACAAAAAATGTAAAAACATGAAAAACTGTTCAGCAAAAAGCAGTGATGGTATGAAGAACACATAAAAAAATGATTATCTGGGGGGAACTAAGAAGACCCCCCTCCCCCCCAAACCTATAAATCTTCACACAAACTCATTGAAATAAGAATATCTTCAAAAGAACAACAGCTACAACAATAAATCCAGTATCTAAAAAGCAAGGTCTAGGGAGGGTAGAGTGTAGCCAGACCTTACCCCTATTCGAGGAGGTAAGAGGTAGAGAGGTTGCTTAAGAAAGACCCTGGGCTCGAGTAGCGAGCATTAAAGCAGCTAACAAAACAATAAAGAAGTAAAGAGGACATAATATTCAATAATATCTTCAACAAATTGGGGTTGGAAGCAAAACCAAATATTAGTAGAAAAAGGGTTTGATACAGAGGAAGAAAACAATGCGCAAAATGAGTTGAAACTTTAACCAACATTTGATTAACAAAGAATATGAACTTCCAGCTAAAAATAAAGAACTTCACACATAAACACAAACAAAAAAACATAATATTTCGCACAACATTTGACATAAACCCACTTGAAACAAACAATATATTCTTCAACAACTAGGGATTTTGCAAGAAAAAATAGAAATTACCAGAAAAAAGGTTTGAAACAGAGAAAGGGAGCAATTTACATAATAGGTTAAAACCTAAACCCACAATGGTTACAAAAAATCCAAATGTGGGTACAACATTTTAAGGGAGGATAATGGATGGAGAAAACAAAAAGGTTCAGCAAAAGGCAAAAATGGAACTCCCAGATAAGAACGAAGAACAACAACAACATACTACAAAAATCACACAAAATAGAGTCCGGAGCGTAAGCCGAACTTACCACTAACTCAGAATGCCTGAAGACCTTACCACTACCTCAGATACTCAAAGATAGAAAAACCACTACAAATGAAGAAAAAAAAAACAAAACACACACAAAGTTTCACAACATTTGGATAAACTCACTGAAACAACAACAATAAGTAAAACAAACAAAAACTAAATGGGGTTTTTGAAACAAAAAAAGGGTGTAAAACAGAGAAAGATGGATATGGTGGTGTCTTTTGCTTACTGACATTTTTTTTGTGCCTTTAACTGAATTTTCTTTCTTAGAGAAATTTCATTAAACCTCGAATCTGGAATAAATTTTTACCACAACAAAGTCATGGGAATTTCTTCTTGTTTAGTGAAATTGACCTTTAATATCGCTTTTTCACCATCGCCGTTACCACTCCACCATCAATTTTTGAGAGTGAACGTAGAGAGAAGAAAGGGTAGTGAGACCTAGCTGAGAGAGAAGGGGTAGTGAGAGAGGGAATTGGGAAAGCTGTGATATGTTTAGTTTATATTTTATATAAATTATTTAATAATTAAATATAAATTTTTGACTACTTCAATCAGGTACAAATTTAATATATTTAATTATTTAATAATTTCGACTACAATGGTCGGTTATATATTTAATATATTGAATTATTTATTTTTGCGATTACATCAGTCGGTTAGATATTTAATACAATTAAATTATATATTTAAATTAATTATTGTAGAATTTACAACTACAATAGTAGAAAGAATTTTTATTATATTTAATTATTTAATATTTCTTACTACATCAGTCGGTTATATATTTGATACAATTTAATTATATATTTAAATTAATTAATATAATTTAATTATATATTTAAATTAATTAATACAATGTGAAAGGTTGCCATGTAACTTATATTTTATATAGTTATCTATTTAATAATTAAATATAATATTCCGACCACTACAGTTAGGTACGAATTAAATATGTTTAATTATTTAATATTTCCTACTACAGTAGTCGGATTTATTTAATATAGTTACAGAGTAGGTTTTTTGTAATGTATTTAGTAATATATTTATTTAATTATTACAATTTTCGATTATAGTGGTCGGAAATGTAATTAATAATATATTTAATTAATTACTCCCTCCGTCCCATTTTATGTGTCTTAATTTGACTGAACACGGAATTTATGAAATAAAAAAACTTGGTAATGTTTACCAAATTGCCCTTTATTAAAAAATGTGCTCTTATATTTTTTAAAATTAAGTGAGATCAATAAGGATAAAAGTGAAATTGTTTCTTTAAATAGTTACCAAATAAGAAAAGATGACATTTTCTGGGGACGGATCAAAAAGAAAATGATGACACATAAAATGGGATGGAAGGAGTATTATTTTTCTGTATAAGGGTATGATTATATATTTAGTCATATATTTATTTAGTTATTAGTATTACGACTACAGTGGTTTAAAATATATGTTTAATAATTTATTTAAATAATTATTTAATTTGTGTATAAGGTTCTAATTATATATTTAGTAATATATTTATTTAATTATTTATATTTCCAACTCCAGCAGTCGAAAATACGTATTTAATAATTTATTTAAATAGTTATTTAATTTTTGTATAAGGGTCTGATTATATATTTAGTAATATATTTATTTAATTATTTTTATGTACGACTACAACATTCGGAATATATATTTTCTGGAATTTACCGCAAAATATTTTGACAATTGTAGTCACAAATAGTATCGAAAAAATATTTTGTAAAAAATAAAAATATAAAAGAAAGTTTTTCGACTGAAGTAGTCGGAAATTTGCAACTAATTTTTTTCGTCGAAAAATAGTGAATTTCTGGTAGTGTGTACATAGTCACGGCTAAATACAATATGCAATCAACTTACAAATACAAATATAAAATAATTCTTTAAAAATAAAAATGCATCGACGAAAATAGAATACAAATACAAATATAATCCAAATATAATCTAAATATACAAACACAATAAAACCACAATACAAATATAATTCATTATGATATACAATTAATTATAAAATACAAATATGAAACAATTCTTTAAAATACAAGTGCGAATTGTATAAAATATAAATGATGGTGTGAACTAACAAATACAAATAAAGTCCGAACTATAAAATACTAATACAAATGAGAAATACAAAATACAAATAAAAGCACGAACTTTAAAATACAAATACGGTTGTACCAATGAATACAGGAATATAAATAATGGTGTGACTACAAATATGGTAAATAATTGTGGTATTTACGTTATCATCCATGACTTGTGCTCAAGTAGTCATATTTTTTAAAAATCTAAAAAATATAAATAGAACAAAAAAATGATAAAGAAAATAAGTACAAAAAAGAAAACAAAAAATTGTCCAAGAAGAAAAGAAAAGAAGAAAGAGAAATAGAAGTTAGAGATAGAGGAGAGAGAAAAAAGAAAGAAACGAAAAAAATAAAAATAGAAAAAAATATAAAAAAGATAAAGGAAAAGCACGAAAAAGAAAAAAATATAAAAAAATGAAAAAGAAAAAATAGTAGTGTTTTTTGCGAGACTAATATGTAGTGTATTTATATTTTTTATGAATACAGATCACAGAGTAAAAGTGAATACAACGGTTGTGAATCAAATATAATAGCTATAAATGATAAATATGTAAAGTATGACCATAGATTTTTTGCTAAACTTTTGCTATTTTTGAAACTTCCCCGTTTTGACTTCTACATATAATTACTCCTACTCCTTAGAAGTACTTACTTTTTCTCTTAGGGTGTGTTTGGTAAGATGAAAAATATTTTCCTAGAAAATATTTTCCTAGAAAATAAGTTGGTGTTTTACTTATTTTCTTATGTTTGGTTACTGAGTGGAAAATATTTTTTAAAAAATATTCTATGATGTTTGGTTGTTGAATAGAAAAAATATTTTTTTCTATCTAAAGTTCAACTTTACATGAGCGTGTGACCCTCTAATTAAAAATATAATATATTTTCTAAAACATAATATTTAACTACACATTTTTAATCATTCGGTCAGTTTGTATGAGATGTGACATCAACAATCATGGGGCTTTGGGCCACAGGTGACAAAAGAAATTTAAAATGAGGTGTAGGTGACACAAGTCTTAATAATTGAGTAGGGGTGACAATTACTTAATTATGGATTAAGAAAGTTTGAAAAATTTCAAAATAACCCATAAGTTTTTAAATTTACACTTTGATCTAAATGTTAGTTAATATAACGGAAAACGAAGGGAAAAAGGCATGTTTTTCTCTCTCCTCATCCGTTGTTATTTTCTTCCTTTTTGCAATATTTGTTGTTCATTGTAGCTGTTGCTTTATTCATCCTCTTCTGATTCATTATCATCATCTTATACTTCATTATCATCTTCATATTCTTCTTGTTGACCATTGTTGTTGTTGTTGTTGTTGTTGTTACCCCTGCTGCTCTTTGACCAAATTCGTATATCAAATTTTGTTTCGTAAATCCCTTTCAACTTTGGCATTTACTTGAGAGGAGACTTTGGTAAGTCAAATTATGCTTTTTACTTGAATTTATCATCTGGGTAACAGCTAGTGTGCTGTTTTTTCAACAATAGCTAGCAAGTGAACATGAATGCAACATAAGAACAATCTATTTAAACAGATCCATTATCTGCGGCACCAGATAAATGTTCTATTTTAACAGTAGACTCATGTTGGATTCATGTTTATGGTTCTAGGTGGCCGTAATATGAATCAAATAGATGGGTATTCTGTTTCACCAGATTAGTAATCTGTTTCAACAGATAAATAATCTGTTTCACCAAATTACTAATCTGTTTCTAACAACAAAATATAGCTCTTGTCACAAACCAAACAGATAACTCAACTCATTTGTTGGCCTCTTGCTATTGATACTAGAATCAAATTATTTCTTAATTGTAGACATGTCATTCGTTGAGAAAAGAAATAGACAGCACCAAAATTAAATAAGAAATAAAAAGTCAAATGCATCAAACATAAATTTTTATAAAACAAACAAAAAAAATACATAGATAAAATAAAAAAAAGCTTAATTATTATTATCATCATTATTATTTGTATGGTCAGCCAACCAATCTTCAATCGGCAGCAGCAGTACCTTCCTCAGCCTGCGGATCTCCCCGCAGCATCCTTACTCTTACGACGGTCAACTCCTAATGCAGGTCATGAACCTCCTTCTGCAGTTCCCACATGACCTCTCGTAAATAGCAACATCCACCGGATCAGCCATATCTAGAAAATGCATAAGTTGACAAAACACACACGTAAAACTAAAAGTAATGAAAAGAAAGAATTCGAATGTAATAAAACGTATATTTACAAAAAATTCACGAAAAAAACTCACCAGAGACAGAAGAAAGCTATCAAGTCCTTGAAGAGAAAGTAGTTGAAGGTGTAACAAGATCAAAGAATAAATAGTGTGTATAGTAGAATGAACGATTGAGTTAGGAAAAAGACCTATTTATAGAGGATCACCTCCATTTATTAATGAAATTCTTGATTACTGTAAAAAGTTATGACTTAATTAAATTAAGCAATATTGTGATAAGTCATGACTTTTCAACTTTATTATTATTAATAATTAGTTCTTACCAGGAACCATTTTTACACTGAGTTGGACAACAAATTATATATCTGTTGCATCAGATAACTCATCTGTGACAACAAATATATAATCCGTTGCAACAAATAGATAACCTTTTGCATTAAATAACATATCCTTTGAAACATATAATCTATATATCTTTTTTTAAAATTTTTTATCTTCATGACATCCAAATTTTCTGGCTTTTTAATTATATAAATTAATAAAGCAAATTTGAAGGCGCAACTGTTCACCTCAATTTATTAATGACATTCTTGATTACTATAAGAAGTTATGACTTAATTAAATTAAGCAATAATGTGATAAGTCATGACATGATTTTTTAATTATATAAATTGATAAAACATATTTAAAGGCGCAACTATTCACCTCTATTTATTAATGACATTCTTGATTACTGTAAAAAAGTTATGACTTAATTAAATTAAATTATATTGTGATAAGTCATGACTTTTCAACTTTATTATTATTAAAATAATTAGTTCTTTCCAGGAACCATTTTTTTTACACTGAGTTAAACAACAAATTATATATCTGTTGCATCAGATAACTCATCTATGACAACAAATATATCATCCGTTGCAACAAATAGAAAATCGGTTGCATCAGATAATATACCTGTTGCAACATATAATCTACATATCTTTTTTTTAAAAAAATTATCTTCATGACATCCAAATTTTCTAAATTTTTAATTATATAAATTAATAAAGCATATTTAAAGGCACAACTGTTCACCTCCATTTATTAATGACATTCTTGATTACTATAAAAAGTTATGACTTAATTAAATTAAGCAATATTGTGATAAGTCATGACATGATTTTTTAATTATATAAATTAATAAAAGAAATTTAAAGGCACAACTGTTCACCTCCATTTATTAATGAAATTCTTGATTACTGTAAAAAATTATGATTTAATTAAATTAAGCAATATTATGATAAGTTATGACTTTTCAGCTTTATTATTATTAAAATAATTAGTTCTTTCCAGGAACCATTTTTTTACACTGAGTTGAAAAATCAATTATATATCTGTTGTATTAAATAACTCATCTGTGACAACAGATATATTATCTGTTGCAATAAATAGATAACCGATTGCATCAGATAATATATCTGTTGCAACATATAATCTATATATCTTTTTTTTTTAAAAAATTATCTTCATGACATCCAAATTTTCTGACTTTTTAATTATATAAATTAATAAAACATATTTAAAGGCACAACTGTTCACCTCCATTTATTAATGACATTTTTTATTACTGTAAAAAATTATGATTTAATTAAATTAAGCAATATTATGATAAGTCATGACTTTTCAACTTTATTATTATTAAAATAATTGGTTCCTTCTAGGAACCATTTTTATGCTGAGTTAGACAACAAATTATATATTTGTTGCATTAGATAACTCATCTGTGACAACAGATATATCATCCATTGTAACAAATAGATAATCGGTTGCATAAGATAATATATCTATTGCAACATATAATCTATATATATATATATATATATATATTTTAATTATCTTCATGACATTCAAATTTTCTGACTTTTTAATTATATAAATTAATAATGCAGATTTAAAGGCATAACTATTTACCTCCATTTATTAATGACATTCTTGATTACTGTAAAATGTTATGACTTAATTAAATTAAGCAATATTGTGATAAGTCATGACTTTTCAGCTTGTTATTATTAATAATTAGTTCTTTTCGGGATCTGTTATAACACTGAGTTGCGACAACAGATTAAATATATGTTGCATCAGATAATTCATCTGTTACAATAGATATATCATCCGTTGCAACAAATAGATAACCTATTGCATCAGATAATATATCTGTTGCAACATATCATCTATATATCTTTTTTTTAAAAAAATTATCTTCATGACATCCAAATTTTCGTATTTTTTAATTATATAAATTAATAAAGCAGATTTAAAAATAAGAATATTTTTGGTGAATATTTTACGGTTTAAATTCTATTTATCATTTATTTCCTTATTGTTTTCTGTGAAAAGAAATGACTTAATTAAATCAAGCTGGTGAGTTTTTTATTATTGTGACAAGTCATGACTTTTCATCTTATTAAATTTAAATAACCTTTTTCTCAATTTAAAGATCGAATACACTTGGTTTTCCATAACTGTTTCTTTGATAACCATTTTTTTAATTGAGTTATGACAACAAATTGTATATCTGTTGCATCAGATAACCCATTTGTTTCAACAGATATACCATCTGTTGCAATAAATTGACCATCTGTTTAAGAAAATTTTTTATTTCTTCTAACTAATTTATCAGTCGCAACAGATGAGGAATTTGATACATCAACAATGTTTTTTACTTTTGTTTGTTGAATATGTTTAGACAAAAAGTCACAGTCATGACTATTCATTCACTTTTTTCTTAACAATCATATAATTATATACCTTAATTAATCCAATGTTGTGACTTTTTTTAAATTAAATAATCTTTCTTTTACAATTATAATATCATTTAGTTCCTTATTATTTAACGAACCATTTTTCGGAGAATTTCTCATCATGACTTTTCACCACCATCTGTTGCCATAAATGCTCAATCCCTACCTCCAACCGTCGACAAGTTGAGAATAGAGAATAAATAGAATGATAATTAAATATTGAATAAGAATTAAAACTTCAAAGTCGACCAAACCAAACCAAATATATACATAGATTTTTTTGAATCCCTTATAGGTAGAACAGATATAAAAAAAAAAAGGAAAATACATATGCTAAAAGAAAGAAAAAACATAACCTAATTATTATTACTATTATTATTATTATTATTATTACTATTATTATTATCAACCGGACAATTTTCATTCGGCCGCAGCAGGGCCCTCTACAGCCTTACTCCGAAGTTGGCCAAATCTCTCTGGAGTTCATCAAACTACCTTTGAAGTTCCTGCAAGAACTCGATATGAATCTTCTTGTACGAATCTGAATCAGCCATATTAGTATTATAAGTGTAGTAGAATGAACGAGTGAGAGCAGACCGGAAGGACCTATTTATAAAATGAATGAATTGGAAGGGACTTGACTTAGTCAAACAAAAAGCCACAATAGTTCATATCCCTTAATTAAATAAAACTAGTGACTTTTCAAATATGTAAATTAAAAAAATGGATCTAAATACATCATTTTATGTTTTTTATTGTATTTCGGAAAGAGACAGATTGTTAATCTGTTGCAAAATATATTCCACCTATCAGATAACTTACAACATATTGACAATCTATTGCAACAGATGGATATATCAGTTTACTTTTCCATCAGCTGTGGTATTTGTTGCAACTTGCTAGTCATCTGTTTATTCAATTTCATCGAGAGAAATAGATTTTCCTAAACACTTCTTGGCCAAACTCAATTTTCGCTCTTGGATTGCTTCTTATTTTTATTTGCATCCTTCAAGCTGGCCTCCAAATTCAATTTTGCTCTTGGATTGATGGAAAAAATTAAATTTGGAGGCCAGCTTGAAGGATGCAAAGAAAAAAAGAGAAGCAATCCAAGAGAAAAAATTGAGTTTGGTCAAGAAGTGTTTAGAAAAATCTATTGCTCCTGATGAAATTGAATAGACAGATGACTAGCAAGTTGCAAAAGACGCCACAGCTGATGGAAAAGCAAACTGATATATCCATCAATTATAACAGATTGTCAATATATTGTAAGTTATCTGAGAGGTGGAATAATTTTGCAACAAATTACCAATCTGTCTCTTTTCAAAATATAATAAAAAAATAAAATGTTGTATTTAGATCCCTTTTTTTAATTTACATATTCGAAAAGTCACCAGTTTTATTTAGTTAAGGGATACGAACAGCTGTGGCTTTTTGTTTGACTAAGTCAAGTCCCTTCCAATTCAATCATTTTGTCATTGTGGTCATTGAGCTCAGTATAGAGCTTTTGATATTTTGTGAGTTTGTCAATGAGGACCACTTTCTTTCTTGGAAGCTTTCTTATAATACCCCTCTTGGTCCTTCTTAGCTCTACGCAAGGTCATGGAGAAGTATGGAAGGTTATCTTTGAGTTTTTCCAAGGCAAGCGCTCTCTCGGCTGATAAATCCGATGCTACAACATATATGAATAGTGTAGCACTCAATATAGAATAGTTTTCTGGTAGAAGCAAGTCTTGAGAAGACATAATTAGTAATCTCTCGATATCAGCTTTTGCTGTGTCAAGCAGTTTTGTTAATATCTTGTCTTCTACGGAAGAGGATTGATCAGCAGAAAAACAAAGTGATTGAGATCGTTTAATCTGTTGACAAACTCGAGCAAAGACGTAGTCTGGATTATCAAACTTCACAGGGCAGTCTGGTAGTTCAATACCATCAAATGTCTTATTTTAGTATTACCTAATGATGGGGAGATTCTTCCTTCCTCACCATCCTGAAAAGAAAAAGGACTCAACACTAGATGGAGTATCTCTACATAACAACACAAGATGAACTAAATCTAGCATTCAGTTTTTCCTTTTTATTCCTCTTCTTTTTATCTTCTCACCTTTTTCAGATCCAAATTTTTTCTTTTTTCAGATACTTGATAGTGCTTTAGAAATTGCTTTTTTTTCTCTTCTTATCCCTAATCTATAATGGAGTGAATGAAACTGAAATCCTCTTTGATCGAACGACACTACTATTAGATATCAATTCCTTTACATCAACAGTTAATGCATTGATAGTATTAATCACTCCATCATCTTTTGCCTTGCACTTTTCACATTTGCATGCACAAGATAAGAAAGGAGGGGTAAGATTGATCATTCTTCTCCCATAACAGGACAACATATCCGTCATGCACAAGTCTACACCATCGCCAGAAATTCTTGCCACAACGAAAGTCTATAGAAGGCATGACAAATAACCATGAGCAACATCCGACATTAAATCTTAAAAGGGTATCAGAATCATATTCATGGTCCCTCAGCCTTATTAGTTCAGACCTACTAACTATAAAATTGCAGACATCTTATTTGAATGATCTATGACTAATCGATAAAAACAACATTCACAAAATCAGTGTACTCTATGTATGTTTCCACGATAACATTATCAGTAATACATACCTCCTACATATGAAGTGGTTCCATCTGTATGCAGCTTATTCCTCTGAACGTATCTTTATTGCAGCCTCTTGTGATGGTCAGGCTAAAGTTGATCAACTTTTAGTTCCTTATATATCTACAA
Source organism: Capsicum annuum (assembly GCF_002878395.1). Classification (NCBI taxonomy): domain Eukaryota; kingdom Viridiplantae; phylum Streptophyta; class Magnoliopsida; order Solanales; family Solanaceae; genus Capsicum; species Capsicum annuum. The sequence continues at coordinate 31,950,101 of NC_061114.1, forward strand.
AGAAGAAGGAAAAAATTATTGTCATAGAAAGAATATTATCTATTTGTTGCAATAGATGTAGAGTCTGTTGCATCAGATATGGAGTCTGTTGCGTCAGATGTGAAGTCTGATTCAACAGATGTGGAGTCTGTTAGAATACATCAAACCATCCTTGATGGTGGTTTGATTTGTTCCAACAGTTGCTCCATCTATTGCAACATCAACAATAACATAAACTACAAACAATAAATAAAAAAACATCAACAACACAGAAAACAACAACATTTGTTCCAACAACATCATTAACAACAAAGAAGCATACATCCTATGTTTCAACACCATCAACAACTAGGGGCGGACTCACATGGAGTCCTCCGGGTGCACAAGCAAGACTGAACTCATCTCAAACTTTATATATGTATATGGAAATTAAGAAAAAATATATGTAATCTAATCAGTGAGCACCCATAGTAAGAGTTATTTGTTTAGCCTAGTGGTTGTTTATGGGTGCTTAAGGCTATTTATTTCTTTTGGTCTTTAGTTCAATGCCCACTCAACACATATTTTTTTAATTTTGGTAATCAGCTCTTCTCTCCTTATTCACTTTAAACTTTCTTTTATTTTTTCACCCTTACTCCTTGTGTTGATTGTTCGGACTTCACTATTTTTAAGATAAGAAGCACCCACTGTCTAAAAAACCTAGATCTGCCACTGTCAACAACACCACACCACAAGTTCCAACAATTCCAACCTCACCAACAATATTAATAACAACATCAACAACAAAGAAACAAACAAATACATAATAAATGATACTGCCAACAAGGCTTTTAACTTTCTCCCAACAGATGACTTTTTTTGCATCTTGTAATAAAAATTCTCAATTCATTTATTAAACAATTAAAAGTTCCTTCAAATTTTTTAAATAAATATGATATGGGTAAATGGTAATTAAATAAAAAAACTGTAAATAACTTGCAAAGAAGAAGACGAGAATGGAATAGCAATAGTGAATTATACCTTACTGTCAAAAGATGATCAAAACAACAATTTCAGTCGAGGAATATAAGATATGGATCCGTTTAGATTCGAAAGGAACTTTATGAGAAAGAGGAGAGAAAAAAAGGCTGTGATAACCCTAAAGAGGATAGACAGAACAAGATGAGAGATAAATAAAATAAATTTAGGCCTGAAGGAGATGAAATAATTCTAATTACTAGATGTACTAACCTTAATATTAAATAACTAAACAAAGTGTATTTATTCAAATTAATATTTTCAAAGTATAATTAATAAGACTAATTTAGTAAAATATAGCCCTAATTAATATTTTCTTAATGAGTGTGCCAAGTCAATAAGGACCAACTAATATAATATGAAACGAAAGAAGTATTAGGGGTTTCAATATTTATTAATTAATATTCATTAATAATTTGAGGGGCACGAGGAAGAAAATGGGTGACATTGAAAAGACAAGACAAGACTACTCAATAAGATTTTTGAGTTATCCAAGAAATATTTTTTACCGCCTTTAGTAGTACTACTTTATCTACACGGACAGAAGCTTGCTTTAAAACTAAAAGAAATTTTTTTTCAAATGGATATGTCGTCTGTTACAACAGCTATAAATATCTATTTGAAAAATCCCAACAGCTCAGTCGTATGTGACAACATATGGAAATATCCATTTGATAACTAAATCAGAAATGTTATCTATTACAACAGATATCAATATTTGTTTGAAAATTTCCAATAGCTCAGTTATCCGTCACAACAGATGCAAATGTCTATTTGATAATTAAATCAGATATGTCATCTGTTGCAACATATATTATTATCGGTTTGAAATTCTCCAACAGCTCAGTCATTTGTTGCAACAGATTTTATTGCAATCAATTTAGGTGGAACTAGGGATGAATGAATGAGCTCATAGGATTAACAACAAATCCAATTGAGTCTTTGCAATTGCATGGTGTTGGTATTGCGTTCATCCTGACCTGAGTCGTCGATCGATCACTCTGAGTTGAAATAAGTTCTCATTAACTTAATGTTAAGATTAATAATAGTACCTACATCAATCTAGGTGGAACGAGGGCTAAATAAATAAGCTCACAGGGTAAACTACAAATCCAATTGAGTCATTGCATTTCCATGGTGTTAGTATTGCGTCATCCCGACCCGAGTCGTCTATCGATCACTCTGAGTTAAAATGAGTTCTTATTAACTTAATGTTAAGATTAATAATAGTACCTACATCGATCTAGGTGGAACTAGGGATGAATGAATAAGCTCACAGGGTCAACTACAACTTCAATTGAGTCTTTTGGCAATTACATGATGAGATGGTATGACGTTCCTTTCGACTAGAGTCGTCGATCGATTACTCTGAGCCAAACTGATTCTTACTACCTCATATGTTCAACTAATACCTTAATTGAATAATTTAGGACTAGGGGTGAGTTATCACAGCGTCAACTACAATATCAATTGAGTCTTTTGGCAATTACATGATGAGACAGTACTGCGTTCCTCCCGACTAGAGTCGTCGATCGATCACTCTGAGCCGAACCGATTCTTACTACCTCATATGTTCAACTAATACCTTAATTGATAAATCTAGGACTAGGGGTGAGTTCTCATAATGTCAACTACAATAAATGACAACGCTTATTTGATAATTTATAATAGATGGTAATCTATTGCGACTTATGACTTAATCCATTTGATAATTTATAACAAATGGGTAATCTGCCATAATAGATGACTTAATATGTTTGATAGTTTACAATAAATTCATGATATGTTACAACAAATGACAAAATCTGTTTGGTAGTTTACAATAGATGCGTAATATGTTGTAACAGATTACCTAATCTGTTTGATTTGATCCAACAGAAAAGACATCTGTTGTAACATATTAAATATTTGTTTATATATAATTTCAATTAAGTTCATATGTTAGAATGATACCTTAATTGAATGTGAGTTCTCATAGGTTCAACTACAACTTCAATTGAGTCTTTTGTCAATTGCATGATCATGCGCTATTGTGTTCTCCCGACCAGATTCGTCGATTGATCACTCTGAGCCGAAACGATTCTTACTATCTCATATGTTAGACTAATACCTTAATTGAATAATATGGGACTAGGGGGTACTAATACTTTAATTGAATAATCTAGGACTAGGGGTGAGTTCACATAGGGTCAACTTCAACTTTAATTGAGTCTTTTGGCAATTACATGGTGAGACAGCACTACATTCCTCCTGACCAGAGTCATCGATCGATAAGTCTGAGCCAAACCGATTCTTACTACCTCATATGTTCAACTAATACCTAAATTGATTAATCTAGGACCAGGGGTGAGTTCATTGGGTCAACTAGAGTACTCGATCAACTACAACTTCAATTGTTTTTATATAATTTCAATTGAGTTACCATTTTGGAAATTGCATGATGAGAGGGTTAAAAATCATGAATATCTTTTATGATTTTAAAAATAATTAAGATCAATTCGGACCAAATTAACATTTTCAAAACTTGTCATTCTTTTCCAAAATACAAATCAACCCATACAAAACATTTCATCATTTTAGATCTTGAGTTCTCACTCTTTCTCTCTTATTCTCACTCAACAATACAGTACAGACAATAAATACTCAACAAATTGGCTCAACCCTCTACAACAGATCAATTTTCTTCTCATTTTCGACCATATAGGTGTTATTTTTAACTTTATTCTTGCTTGTATCAGTCTTTTTCTTTGTCTTCGTAGGCAATAGAGTTCGAGAAGAGTATTATATTTTTTTTTTATACTTTTCTAAAAAATAAGGGCTTTTAAGTTAATGATGAAAAATAAAACTTTTAGTTGTATTATCTTCGAGAATGGGTTTACAATTTTGAGTTTTATGATAAAATCATAAGAAAAACTCAAGAAATCCCTAGTTTCCATCGTAGTGTTCCATTGACTATCGTGGTATTATTGGATGGTGTTTGTGGTGGTGGTGTTTATTGTCGTCGTGGTGGCACTAGTGGTGGCATTGGTTTGTGGTATTTCTGATGGCTGTCGGTGGTATTGATATTCATGGTGTTTGTTTATGGCATTGGTTGATGGTGTTCGTGGTGGTGGATGTTGGTGTGTTGTTTTCGTGGTGTTTGTAATGTATTTTTAAAAATTTATGCATACATCAATTGTAATGTAATTTTTGTTTTTTTGTTGTTTGTAGGTAAAACATGTCTCCCAAAAGAAAAGAAAGTGAAAGTGGATCAACGTCTGACCACCCGAAAAAAGACTACAGTATAGAGAGATTCGGAGCAGCTTCCTGAACAATCTCAGTCAGAAAAAAGTGAAGCTGAGGAGAGATGCAAAAACAATATTGAAGGAGGTGGACAAGGGTCTGTAGATAGTGATGAAGAAAATGAAAGTGATAAAGAGAAAGAGGATGATCATCAACATGATGATAATGGATCACCAATGGGGCGTGAATTAATATCGACATCACAGCATGATCCTGTCAAAACTTTTAGTATTGATAGGTTTCAAGTTTGATGCCGATAAATAACCCAGAAGCAAAACAACTAACTGGTCAAATTGTATTTAAATATCAGATGGGGAATATTTTTGAACATTTTATGAAAATTATGAAGAATGAAAACATAGGCGGACTTTTCAAGAAGAACTGCTTTGGATTATTTCTTGAGTTGCTGAGGACCCCTCTGCCTGTATCTGTTCCCTATGATGATGGTATATGGTATTCTCAAGTGCAGGATCAAGTACGTGGGGGATGATAAAGATTCAAAGGAGGGGGCAAAAAGAAGATGGACGAAATCTGGATCAATTACTGTGGCATGCCTATTTGTTTTGGCTTGCAAGAGTTTGCCATAGTGACGGGCTTGAGATGCCATCGTCCAGAAGAACCACCACCCCGCAAAAGATCCAAGGAAAGAAAATGCAAGGAAAAAATAGATGGGTTGTTTGACATTGCTCGACGTGTCTACAAAGCATCAAATTTTTTGAAAGATCTCGAGGATAAAAACATACCAGAGCAGTACAGGAAACAATTGTGCTTAGTTTGGTTTGTCAATTCGGTTATATTGACAAGAGATGTCAACAAGGTCATAGAAGATGATTTGTTGGCGCGTGCTGAGAATTTTGATAAATTCAATAATTATCCCTGGGGATATGACAACTTCTACTTGACTATCCAATATTTACTGACAAAGTTATCCTCAGGGACAACCATATTATACGGCTTTCCTTGGGCTTTCATGGTAAAATTAATAACTAATTTTACTCATCCATTAATTTATACTGAATATAGTTATTATGACTTTTTTTTTGCTTGCTTCCTGTTTATATATTTTAGGCTTGGGCATTTGAAGCCTTTCCTCCCCTCCGAAAGCATTTAATGGATTACCCAGATGACGTTTCTCATCCAAGGATATTTAGGTGGTTGGCTGCAAAGAGCAACACCGATATTAAGGAGGCTGATCTCTTTAACCCTCCGGATGATGCAGTACGTCTTCTTCAAGTAAAATAATTTTAATCAAAAAAAGATATTGAACATATGTTATATTTGGTGCAACAGGTGTTATATCTGATGCATCAGATGGGACATCTATTATGACAGGGTACGATTCATATCTTGCTTCAAATTACCCATCTATTGCTTTGTTTCTCTGAACCCGACTCCTAACAGATTAACCATCTACTGCAAATTATGCAACAGATGTGTAATCTAATAACATATTATTCATTTATTGTGGCGTATATATCATCTGTGCATAATAGATTACCCGTCTTGTACAACTGTTGCAACAGATGATTGATATTTTACATAAAATTATCCATGTGTTGCTCTGTTTCTCTAAACCAGACTCAAATGGATTTTAACCATATACTACAAACTATGCAACAGATAGGTCTTTTTTTTAAATGTAACCCAACTGTGAAAATTATTATATTATATGATTTAAATGCATCTATCTTTTTTTATAGGTTGTGCATCCATGGATTGTGCCTACTAAGGAGGAGTCGGTGATGACTTCTTATATTACTCTAGGTCATGTTGATACTATAGCAGACCCAACGGTGAAGTTAATAAAGAAGGAATTAGTTGGAGCAAAAGCCATAAGAAGAGCAGTTAGGCAAGGTTAACCTAATATTGAGGCTCTTTATGACCAACCTACTAAGGTAGATCCGGGTGCTTCTTCTCGTGGAGTTGTTAGTGTTGGTGGCAGGCATGCTGATGCTGCTACCACTCATGATGATGAGTATTTTGATGATCAAGAAAGAATAAATATGTTTGAAAACACCCCTTTTCACTTTTACATGGGTCCCTCTCACCCCTCTTCACCCTCGTGTTCTTGTTGCTAATGCGAAGAGTGCAAAGACAAATAGAATAAACTCTTTGAAAAAGTAGCGGCTATCTCTAAAGATATCGAGGAATTCAAATCCAAGAGGTGTGTCATACCATCTAAGAAGGTGAGGGAGTCATACATTCCTACAGTGTTGGTTAGGAGAAAGAAAAGACCAATTAGAGACGTACTCTCTGATCGAAAATCAAAAGAAATTATAATTCCTCCCTCTCCATAAGCTGTTAAAGTTCAGGGGCCAGTCAATAAGGTGGAAATATATGCAGAACATGGCTCCGAAGAGAAGAGAGATTTAGATAGGCCAACAATGCCAAGCTAGGCGCACCAGATTACCTCAGGCCTCCCTTCCCCCCTAGACTTTCAGACTATGACTGATATACGTATGGCATATGAGGACAAGACAAGTTTTCTTTTTCTAACCTATCCCTTCCAATCTACCTCATAAAGAAGAAGCTATGCAATAGATTTCACATTTATTGTAACAACTAGATATAATAGTGCAAGTGGTAGTGGTTCTTTTGCAACTTATTATCCATTTGTTGCATAAATTGCATTGTATTATTGATTTAGAGAACCCTATGCAATAGATGGACCATTCATTGCATCTTTACAATTATTAACCTATTTAATAATTGACTTCTTATATCACAACATGTTGATATAATTCTCTGCCTCATGAGAAAAAGGTAATTAATATATCGGGAAGCTTATGACACTGCCGATAGGATAATGGACCTCAACTTCTGCAAGAAGCTCAAGGATAGGTATGATCAACTCAATGGGGAGGCGTTATCCCTTGGAGTGGGACTTGATTTCCTAGTTCCTACATTGGTCTTGGATGAAGAAGAAATAATAAAATATGTTAGAGGGAGAGGCCAAATCTATACGGTAAGAGATGGACCGAGGCAAAGAGGATTCTTGCAGTCATTAGCATGAACGACATGCATTATCGAGTTGTTGAGATACTACTTGAGGAGGGAAAGATCAATTTTTATGACTCCAACGTACCTCTCATCGACGATTTTGATCTTTTTCTCCTCATGGAGCCACTGATGGTGCTGTTGCCCATCTTGTTGAGGGAGAGTAAACTGATGAATCATTTGCGAAAAGAAGTATTGATGAAGAAATCATGGGATTTTGAAGATCAAAACAAGGGAATGATCTTTCCAAAAGATGATGCCGCTAAAGTGAGCGGCTCGCACGCTCTTGTACACATCGAATGTTTGTTGACCGGCACAGAAATGGCCGAGTGAACAACTTTTCTATGTGACAACGCTATGGTAAACCTGCAAGAGGTACGGGCTTATGGGGTACTAACTGGACGCTTGAAGCCTGTGTATATAGAAGATCCTGTGAAATAACAATTTTTAATTTCAAGTCACCCTTCACTTTATTACATATACATGTAGTGGCAATAATTTTTTTCTAATAAATGTTGAGTTTTTTATAATGCAATAGATTGTCAATATGTTGTAAAATATATTTAATCTGTTCTGGCAGATAGTTTATCTATTGCAATAAGTTGGTCATCTGTTGCATTACGCCAATGTTATTTCTATGAATAATCTAATAATCTAAGTCTAATATGTTGTAATAGTGGGAAGGCCTGTTTGATAATTTCCAATAGATGACCTAAATTTTACAACATATGCCTAAATCTTTTTGATATTTTCCAACAGTTACGCTTGAATATCCATGTGCTCGACAACGCTAAACCAGTTGCAAATACACACACCACCATGAAAATTTCAGCAATTAGGCTTGAATATCTATGTGCCCAACAACACCAAACCAATAGCAATAACAACAACAATGTAGTATCTTCCTGCTCTATTTTTTTCTTTTCAGAAGACTTGACTTTGTTCAACAAACCACAGATTATACAATTTGCTTATGAAGGGTGTCGTTCTTTATACCAATAAAAGTAATCGTGTCCACCCAATTTCTATAAAAAAGAGAACACAATTACAAAATAATTGCAAGTCAATAATTAATCAACTAATTAAATAAAAAATATTACCATTGAAATCTTACAAGTAAAAAACCTATGACCCAGATTTTTTTGAGTTCAAGAAGTCTTTAACAGAGCTTCATGACCGCACTTACAATATCGAAAATCTTTATCACAAAAAATAGTGAAAGATGCACTCGACATTGTCAAGCTCAGTTGGAAAAAATGAAAGAAATAATTTGAAGAATTTGGATAGATAAAAGAAGATGATGATGAAGAAGATAATTTGGGAATTTAGGATTGAATTTTAGGAGGGAGATGAATATATAAGACAATGGGGAGAGGGGAAATGACCGTTGGGGGCCAAGTGACGACAAGTCAGCAAAATGTGCCAGACTGATACATTTGATGCCTAATTTATTTTATGTGTTTAAAATGAACACTGTCTACTTGATGCCTATTTTATTTTAGGTGTTTGAACTAAACACCGTCGATGGGTTCCGCCTTTTTTATTTCAATTCACTTTAACCTTTTTATACGTAGTGGCAAGTTTTTATGTCCAGCGAAAGTTGAATTTTTATAATGCAACAGATTCTCTATCTGTTGTAATAGTTATTCTACCTGTTCTGACATATAGTTTATGTGTTGCAATAGGTTGGTCATCTGTTGTATTATCTCAATATTTCTATCTAAGTCCATCTGTTACAATAGTGGAAAGACCTGTTTGATAAATTTCAATAGATTACCTACCTGTTGCAACTTATGTCTAAATCTGTTCACTTTTTCCAATAGATGTGTCGTTTGTTACAACAGATACATTATCTATTGAAATATTTGAAGATAGTATTCCTTTTCAATTAATAAGTTCAAATCTAAGGAATAAATAAAATTCATAGACAAAATAAAATAAATTGAAGCCTTTAGAAATTAGCTGAAATAAGTCAATCAATAAATGAAATGTAAGAAAATTGTTATGGGTACAGATCTCAATAAATACATCAACAACAATTTAAGTATGATGCCAAGGATTACATTGACAGGGTCAAACTATAAAGATCTACTCAGTATGGACAAGTTGTTCTTCATCTGGTGCTATGGAATTCGGGTTTGCTCGTCGTGGAATTCAACTTTGCTCGTCGTGGATCTTTACTCCATATTTTCATAAAAAGAGTAGAATATTGTCAATGTTGTTCAGTAGTAGCTTCTTCTACATTCACCTGGAAAGCCAGAAATGGTCAATGCTAATCACGGAGATACAACAAAATGGAAATGGATAACTTATCTCTTCTAGCAAATTAAACAGGTCTTCTTCCTATTTTAAATTGTCCCAAATAGATTATATTTTTGTTGTAATAATGAATCAACTGTTGGAATAAATTTCTACATGAGGAAGACCCTGTATGTTAATTTCTAAAGGATGAACCATCTGTTGCAACATATGAATTATCTGTTGTAGCAGATAGGTCGTCTGTTGGTACAAATAAAAGCAGTACGAAGAACTATTTGATCTGCTAAAATAGAAAAGACATATGTTGCAACAGATACTTTATCTGCTGCGATAAGTTAGTCAACAGTTGCAACAAATGTATATATCTATTTCATAATTTTCAGCAGATGTGTCATTTATTGAAATAGATATGTGTTTGTTTGTTTTGTAAGTTGGAAGACATATATATTCACCTTCTTCAGCTCGTGCTGCTCTCCTTTGGACATTGTATGTTGCTCAGTGTAATACAAAGACAGAGGAGTTGCAATTTTTCTTTTTTAGATGCTTGATAATGCCCTGGAAATTACTCTTCTCCTCCTTTTATCCCTAATATCTTATGGAGCGGATGGAAATAAAATCCTCTTTGATGGAATGAGACCCCTCTTAGATGTTAATTTTTTTATAGAAGCAGTTAATACATTAATAGCATTAATCACTACATCATGTTTTGCCCTGCAGTCTTGACATTTGCATGCAGAACATTCTCTGGGAAGGGCAAAATCTGTATAACCAGTATGATCACACTCATAATGGTTTACTTTAAATACTATAAGAGGAGCATCATTAGCACCAACAGCAGCACCACTACCACCACCAACAGCTCCATCACCACTAAGACCATCAATAATAACAAGCCCACCCTCCAAAATTATTTTTCTTGTAATAGTTATTGCTCTAAGTAATTATATTTTTATTTTGTCGATGACCTTAGGGTCTGATAAAGTTTGACCGTAAAGTAAGAAAAAATGGCATCTTCAACTCCCGATTGGTCAAAACTAGCAACGGATGCACAATCTAACATAAATCATTAAATATATTAGAATGACGATTAGATCATTCAAAAATAATCATTAATTAAAAGAAAAAATTAATTATAATTGTACTTACTGCATCCTTCGGGGGGTTAAAAAGATCAAGAAATTTTGCATTTTTATCAGTTTTAGATGACAACTATCTCAAGATTCTTAGAAATGAAACTCCTTCCTGGTAGTTCACTTGTTGTCTCAAATAAGGAATGGCTTCAAACGTCCAAGCCTATAAAATAACGCCAATAAATCAAAACCATTATTAAGTAAAAAAAATAAATGATATCATAATAGAAAAAAGAAATATTTACCATGAAAGCCTATGGGAAGCCATATAAGTTAACTGTCTTTGGCGCTAATTGAGTCAACAAATATTTGAAAGTCATTTTGAAGCTTTCATAACCCCAAGGATAGCTGTTAAACACCTCAATATCTTCGGAGAGCTTTATTAAATCGAGGCTTATGTTGTTGTTAACGTCTCTCACCTAAAGAATATTATGTACAAACCAAACCAAGCTCAATGACTGCTTGTGCTTCTTTGAAAGTCCTTTACCTTTCAACGCTTCTATCAAATCTTTGTTTTTGAAGCTTGGACCAATAATGGACACTAGGTCATCACAATCACACGACTTGCCTTTGCCTTTTTTGGGTGTGCGGGGTATTTTTTTTGAGTTAGAACAGGTATAACTTGAGAAGGAGAATAACATTTTGGTCCAGTAACTATGGCAAACTCCTTCTAACCAAAATAAATAGGCATGCCACAGTATTTTATCCATACCTCATCCATCTTATCTTTGTTTTCATACATAAACCTACGCTTGAGAAATTCATATACCATTTCATTTGGAAATGAGGATTGTTGTCCTTTGGCAAATCAAGATATTTCCCAAAGCAACTGTCCCTGAAATAAGCATCCAATTTTTGTTCTTGAAGTATTTTTTTGAAGGCGTTTAAAGATTTTCCCATGGCTAACTTAACCACGAAATCACTCGTTAAATCTGTGGCACCATCGCACTGCATTCTCATAGGATAACGATCAATGCTAAAGACTTTGATCAACTCTCCAGTGGAAGGGCTATTAGCATTTGCATCATCTCTTTTGAAATATTCCTCCTCCCTGTATTCATCATATTTTGCTCCCGATTTAGATAACGTTTGTAAAGCAAGCTCATAAAGTGGTGGATATAGCCTAGCTACTTTACTTGTTCCTTTACTTGAACTTGATTCAGTTTCTATTCTTTTGGGAACCATATTATCAAAAATTAACATGAACATAAAAAAATATATTATAGTTGATTAATGCATCGTTAAAAAGGATAACAAAAACAAGTAAAAAAGTAAAATAATAGTTGTAATACATCACCGATCTGTTGTACCAGGTAGTGTATCTATTACAGTATATAACCAATCTGTTAGAGCGGATGAGTAATCTGTTACAATAATACAAAACATATCACTCATATTTTAAGATAGATGAATGATCTGTGTAACAGATCAAATATTGTTATGACATATAAGTGATCCATTGGGACAGTTAAATAACCTATTACAATGAATGGGTAATCTGTTCTGATAATACAAAATAAATCACTTATCTGTTGAGAAAAATAAATGGTCTGTACAATAGATCAAATATCTGTTGCGACATCATCTATTGCAAATATGAGTGATCTATTGGAAAAGTTCAATAACCTGTAGCAACAGCTGAGTAATCTGTTTCTACAATACAAAACATATCACTTATCTATTAAGAAAGATGAATGGTCTGTGCAACAGATGACACATCTATTGTGACATCATCTGTTGCAACATATGAGTGATCTGTTGGAACAGTTAAATAACTCATAGCAATGACTGAGTAATCTGTTATGATAATACAAAATATATCACTCATCTGTTGAGAAAGATGAAGGATTTTTGCAATAGATCCTATATCTATTGCAACATATGAGTAATCTGTCAGAGCAGTTAACTAACTTGCAGCAACGGATGAGTAATATATTGTAACAATACAAAACATATCACTCATCTGTTGAGAAAGATGAATGGACTATGCAATAGGTCACATATCTATCGTAACACATGAGTGATCTATTAGAACAATTATCAACGGTCAAAATTATTTAGATTTCTTCCAACACAGGATCGTCTATCGCGGTAGATGAATGATAAGTTGGAAAAATCAAGTCTTAGACATTTCCTGTTGGAAGAGTTGATAGGATTTTATCCAACATGAGGTTCATCTATTGCATCAGATCATTCATCTAATGGTTCTTCGATTACATCAGATGGTTAATTAGTTGCATCAAATTTTTTATCCGATGCTTAATCTGTTGTAAAATATGGTTAATCTATTGCATCATATAGTTAATCTATTATATCAAAATTTTAATCTGATGGTTCCTCTGGTGCATTAGATGGTTGATCTGTTGCATCATATGATAAATCTGTTACTTCAGATGGTTAATATATTACACCAGATCGGTAATCTATTGGAGGAAACAAAAAATAGTAGCACGATTTTGTTCAACAAAAAATAGTAATTTCACCATTTTTACCAAGAACAAAAACAGAACAAATCAACCCAAAATGTTATTTTGTTTTTATAAACACAAACAATAAAAATCAAACTTCAAAAAAATGCAACAAACAACAAAATATCATAATTCACTTCAAAAAAAGAAGAGAAGAAATACCAGAAATTAGGATTTTATTCAGAACACATTTCAAATTAATGCAACAAATATTGAAATTGTTAACCAATACTATAAGAGAAGTTGGCTAAAGTTCCTCATTTTCTTCGAAACTAAAAAGGCCATAAATTTTTACCTGTGAAAGAAGAAAACAAATGATGAAGAATTTGAAGCTGTTGTGGTTGGAGAGCAAGGCTGTCACATCGATTGAAGGTTGAAGTCGAAAAGGAACTCAGAAGCTCAAATATTTGTAGTCGGATATTGAAGTCGCTCAGGATTGAAATGAGAAATTTACAGAACAGTTGGTTGGGAGAGAGTTGAGAGAAACTGTCGAGAGAGGGATACGAGAAAGGTTGATTTGAATTAAAGAGGGGAACTCGGAGCCCAACTATTTATTGCCGGAGGAATAAGTCGTCGGGGGTTGAATGGAGAAAAAATGAAAACTCGAAACCTAACTATTTGTTGCCGGAGGTAGAAGTCACCGGGGGTTGAAGGAAGAAATTTTACAGAACTGATGGTTTGGAGAGAGTTGAGAGAAGCTTTCGAGAGAGAGGAGAGAGTGGTTGATTTGGATTGAAGAGGGGTGTGGGTTAGGTTGATTTGTATTTTTGAAAAGATTAGAAAGTTCTGAAAATATTAGTCAAGTTCACAATTAACTTAATCAAGTTTCCTAATGATGTTTGACCCTTTTAGTTGATCAATGTCACCAATCCTTCATTCAAGACTTAAAAGACATCTTTCCTTCAATTTTCTCAACAATCATACATTCATTTGACCAAATTTAGAAGAAAATGTAATTTTTTATCATGTATTAATAAAATAAATTTATAATTACGTATTTTTTTATTTTTTAAAATTAAAAAGTATCTTCTTAATACGATTTATGAAAGAAAAAGTCAAAAAAAGTGAGCAAGGTGGTACTTGATTTGAAAAAACGCTGCAATAACTTTTTAAATTTTTTTTTTTTTGGTTAAAAAACATAATAAAAAGTTATAATTTATAAAATTTATAAAGTTTTAATTTATAATTTTTTTTAAAAAACTCAGTGTACTATCTCATCACTTCTTTATGTCAAATCATGTAAATTTAATAAATTATTACGTTTTACAAAAATTTTTGTAAAATGTAATAAATTATTACGTTTTATAAAAAAGTTTGCAAAACGTTATAAATTATAACTACTTTTTACTAAAACTTTTTTATTGTATACATCTGCTATCAAACTGTTAAAAAAGGTATAAAATGATAAATTATTAGGTTTAGCCTATTTTGGTAACCTATTAAATATGTGGGCTATTTTGATCACTTTATTCATATTTTGTTTTTTTTGGTTCCAAGTTAGCATAAGTCACATCTCAATATTTTCTAGAAAATGACTTCCCTTGGACCATGAGGGAAGTCATTTTCTTTCAAATGGAGGAAAATGAGTTTTTTGAAAAATATTTTTCCAAAGTTATATTACAACCAAACAAGGAAAAATAGGAAACATTTTCCATCATACCAAACACACCCTTAGCCAACACTTCAATTCTTTAAAAATGAATAAACCACTTTTTTTTTTTAAAAGCACTTTTAACCTCTCAATTGTTTGACCAAACAAACTAGAAGTTACGTGTGATTTGTTGGGTTCAACTGATGTGAATGAAAAATGAAGAGACACAACCCTTCAAGAAAAAGACACACTATTTTGGAAAAGGGGTGACTGTTCGAATAGTTGTGACTGTTAAGAAAAGACATACTCTTTCGAATGAACAGACATGACTATTCCAAAAATATACACCTTTCCAATGAACCATTGCCTCTTTTTCGAAGAGGTACTTCATGGCTATATAAACCTGCATTTTCCCACAAGTTTAGTACAAAAATTTCTACACTTTAAAAACATTTCTTTTGGTTCTAAAAACTCTGTGTGATCATCTTTCGTTGAGTGAGTTTGAAGAAAACCAGAACGTTTGAGGTTCCACTATAGTCTGATTGTGAAGCCATTTTATCTTGGGAGGAAAATTCTGCAACCTTGGGTACTTGAGGATAATTATTTCCTGAAGGACACTTCGTGAATTCGAAGGACTTGGCTTATTCCGTTTCATCCTTTTTTCTAAATAAAATAACACACTTCTTTGCTAGTTCATATTGAACTTGTGTTAAAGGTATTAGAAAACTTCATAAGTTTTCTTGAAAAATCTTGAACTTGTGTTGAAGTTTAGTGAACTAACATATAGATTTTATGTACCCAAAGCAACAATATTAAGGAAATAATTGGAAAAAAATTAATTTTTTTTGCTTGTTTGGTGAAATTTTCTTTTCACTAAAGTTTTTTTTGCTTAATGTGTATTGTTTGGTTTCTGAAAATTAAATCTTTAAGCTCTCTACTCCGTTTGAACTTAACAAGTGATTTGACGAAATAAAATCTTCATCACAAGTTAAAGGTCATTCAGATAATGATTAGAAAACATAAAAACTTCATTGTTAAACTAGAAACAAGTAGTATTTATAAGTTGCTAAGAACTTGTAATAAGTATAATTTTATACCAAAGTTGACTATCTTTTTGACAAGAAAAGATGACTACATACGGTAATTTTGAAGGTGTGACAAGTGTGGTAGCAACAACTGTTGCCACACCCTGTCGCACAAATGCGCCACCCGCTATGGAACTAGTAGAAAAGCCTAAAAAATTCTCTGGAGTTGATTTCAATCAAGAGGTGGAAACAAAAGATGTTTTTCTATTTAACAACCTTATGTCTTCAAAGGTTTATTTCAGAAGATGCTCCAAAAGTGCCCGAAGTAACTTCGGACTAAGAGCGATTCATTGTCACAGAGGTGTGGAAAATTTTGATTTTCTATGTAGGAATTACATCCTAAGCGGCCTCCAAGATGACTTATACAATGTCTACAACGTAATGAAGACCTCTAAAGAATTGTAGAATATATTGGAAAATAAATATAAGACTGAGGATGCGGGAACCAAGAAGTTCTATATTGCATGATTCCTTAAGTACAAAATGATCGATAGAAAGACTGTCATTTCTCAAGTACAGAAGTTGCAAGTCATCATCTAGGATCTCCTTGTAGAAGGTATAAATTTATTAAATATCTTATTTGAACATGTTAAAATGTCCTTAATGTTCAAATAAACTTTGTTGTAGGTTTGGTTGTGAACGAGACATTTCAAGTAGCTTTGATAATTGAGAAGTTGCCATATTTGTGGAAGGTCTTCAAGAATTACTTGAAACACAAATGAAAAGAGGTGACAGTCAAAGATCTCATTGTAAGACTGTGCATTGAAGAAGACAATAAAGCTACAGAGAGGAGATCCAAAGGGAATTATGCAATGAATGGAGCTAACATTGTAGAAGACGACCCTAATAACTCAAAGAAGTGGACGAAAGTTGGACAACAAAGCAATCAGCCTAAGAAGATATTAAAAGGGAAATGCTTTAATTGTGGAAAGATTGGCCACAAGTCTACAGATTTTCGTGCCCCCAAAAAGGTAAAAAGAAGGATTAAGCAAATATGGCTGAATCCAAGAACGAAATAGACGATCTATGTGCCATGCTTTTGGAATGTAACTTGGTGGTAAATCCTCAAGAATAGTGGATGGATCCACCCACAACATTTGTGAAAATAAAAAGTTATTTCTTGAGTTCGCTCTGACTCAAGGAAAAGAGAATATTTATATGGCAAACTCCACAACTGCAAAAGTTGAAGGAACAGGAAAAATCTTTCTAAAAATGACATCAGGAAAAGTGTTGACTCTTAACAATGTCCTGTATGTATTGGAGTTAAGGAAGGACTTGATTTTTGTATCACTTCTTGATGAAAACAAATTCAAATGTGTATTTGTTTTTGAAAAAATTATACTTAATAAAGGAGAAGTGTACGTTGGAAAAGGCTACTTCACTGGGGGCCTATTTAAGATGAATGTAATGAATGTTGAAATTAATAAAAGTTCTGTTTCTTCTTACTTGCTTGAGTCTAATTATTTTTGGCATGAACAATTAGGACATGTCAATTATGAAACTTTGTGAAAGCTGACTAACTTAGAAGTTTTGCCAAACTTTGAGTGCAATAAATCAAAATTTCAAACATGTGTGAAATCAAAGTTTGCTAAGCATCCATATAAGTCCATTGAAAAGAATTTCAATCCCTTAGACTTAATGCATACTGACATTTGCCATATGAAGTCAACACCATCTCGTGGTGGAAAAAAAGTATTTTATAACTTTAATTGACGATTGGACTAGGTGCTGCTATACCTATTTGCTAAACAGTAAGGATCAACCAATAGATACATTTAGGCAATATAAAACAGAAGTTGAAAATTAGTTAAAGAAAAAAATCAAAATAATAAGAAGTGATAAGGGTGGAGAATATGAATTTTCCTTTGCGGGAATATGTGTAGAGAATGGAATTGTCCATCATACTACGGCCCCATATTCACCTCAATCTAATTAAAATCTGGAAAGAAAAAACCGAACCTTAAAGGAAATAATGAATTCCTTACTTATAAGTTTAGGTTTACCGCAAAACTTGTGGGGGGAAGCTATCCTTACGGCTAACCAAATACTCAATAGAGTGCCCATAGTAAGACACAATCAATTCCATATTAAAAATAGAAAGCAAGGAAACCCAACTTGAAATATTTCAAAGTGTGGGGGTGTCTGGCGAAAGTCCAAGTTCCTATGCCTAAAAGGGTGAAAATAGGACCTAAGACAATGGACTGCATTTTCATAGGATATGCTAAAAGTAGTAAAGCATGTCGATTTTTGGTTCATAAATCCGAACATACATATATAACTGAAAATACAGTAATTGAATCAGATGATGATGAATTCTTTGAACACATTCATCTGTATAAAACTAGATATGAAAATTCTAGTGGAGGGTCAAAATAACCTCGAGATGAACCAAGTGAGGATGTGTAAAACTAGACATGAAAATTCTAGTGGGGGGTCTAAATAACCTCAAGATGAACCAAGTGAGGATGTACATAATGCTGAGAATCCAAGATGTAGTACACGTCAAAGAACGTCAACTTTGTTTGGATTGGATTTTGTAACATTTATCTTAGAAAATGAGCCTCAAACATTTAAAGAAGCATTTTCATCTTCAGACTCATCCTTTTGGAAAGAGGCAGTCAATAATGAGATTAATTTAATCTTAAGCAACCATACATGAGAGTTGGTTGATCTTCCTCCAGAAAATAAACCTTCAGATTCTAAATGGATCATCAAAAGTTAAATGAACGCGGATGGTACTATTGACAAATACAAGTCAAAACTTGTAGTAAAAGGCTTTAAATAGAAGAAAGCCCTTGATTACTTTGATACATACTCGCCTGTAACAAGGTTAACGTTAATTCGGATGTTAATTGCCTTAGAGGTGGTATATGGTCTTGAAATCCATCAAATGGATATGAAAACAACATTCCTAAATGGAGAATTTGAGGAAGAAATTTACATGGAACAACCTGAGAGTTTTATGGTTCCAAGAAAAGAAAATAAGATTCTAAACTTGTTAAGTCACTTTATGAACTAAGACAAGCACCTACACTGTCACGAACCAAAAATAAGGGTCATGATGTCACTTGTCGCGACGTACCTTAACAAGTAAGCCTATCACCTAAACTACTGCAAAAAGAGGAAAAGACAGAAATATCCCAAGGTAAGGCTTCTATAAAGAAGCCGAATCATATAAGTAATCATAACAATGTGGAAAGAACTTATCCAAAATACCATTCATGCCCAAAACCAAGTGTCAATAGTGTAAGAACTACTAACACAATCCAAGAGTCAAATACATTGAAAAAATAACCACAAAGGAATAATAACTGTCTCCAAATTCTAATGAAGACGTAACTACTATAGAAAGATAGAGGTGAGCTTCAGATGCATGAATGTCCAACCGCTACCTTGAAAGCTCCAACAATCTCTCGAGTCAATCAAGTTGAGGCATACTCAAGCTCGGACCTACACCGAAAGGCCGTAGTAGTCATGAGTACGCTCCACTTGTACTCAGTAGGTACCATAGGCCGATCAAGCAAAGTAGTAAATAAAGCATACAAAATATACACTAAGGGCATGCCACTTGCATGTCCCACAACGGTAGCGCACACTGCTCGCACTAACAATTCTAATATATCTCACATATATTACAACAACACACCAAGATATAGAACATAAGTATACATTATGTCACATATAAATAGAATAAGAGAGAACATGTAGATACAAGATCATCAAATACAAGTAAAGGAAGGTAAGACAAATATATAGATGAGAAGTCAATAAAGAAATACAACACAACATAAACACAATAAAGTAAGTGCAATGTATATGATGATGATGATGATGCACAAAGTTGTCGCACAATCCCCACACACACCTATGGAGCTAAAGCTTTTCGACGTAGAAACCATGAGGGCTTTGTCAATCCGTATACAATCCACATATCTCATATCTCTTTTTCGGCACATCCCTCAGAAAGGTTTTTATAAGGTGTTACAATATCTCATCCCCGGTACATTTCTTGAAGAGAATTTTAAAAAGGTGTTGCTAGTGTTTCTTAGATGTTTCCACATGGTACCAATGTTTCATGAATTAGAATACAATTATTCACAAGTATTCAAGGCTATTAATATCATATAGGACCCCACACGGTTACACATATCATATAATAACTCAATTTTGACAGCACATCACATTACGCTCCCACACGGGCACAAAACATAAATAGCCTTTTTTCATGATTAGTTATCACCCTTAACATGCATTTTGTATCATCATTTACTACCCAGCCCAATCTGAAAGAGTTAAACCATAACCTACCTTGAAAGTCAAAATTGGTCCGCTACACTTGAACCCGCTAACTTTATTTTCAGGAATAATACCGAACTTCAATAAAAACATCAAATTTGAAATCTACGTGTTAAAACAAAACCAATGACATCCATATTGACTAGTTTTAGTATAGGGTCAAAACGGACCTCAAAATGGATTTTCAAAAAAGAAGGGCAAAATCAGAACTTTACTTCAAAAACATGTTCTCCATATTTTTAGGAACATACATCTGAAAACCCAAGTTAAATCGAGTTCAAGGGGTTCAAATCAAAGAAAAATTATTTTTGAGCTTTACCGGGTAAAATCCTTGAAATTCATGTTAAAATCAAGAATCAGAGTTTCTTTAAGGGTTAAATTGATTTAAAGCTAGTAATTATAAGATAAAAATATTATTCAAGTGAGAAGGAGTGAAATTTTAGGTTTAAAATCATGTCTTAAGATTTTTGGAGTTTTGAAAAATTAATCAAGAAATTACTAAGAAAAGGATGAATTCTTACCTTAAATCCGTAGTAAAATCAAGAAATAGGTGTTAATATAACTTCCCAAGATCCCACAAACTTTACTTTTAAGCTCCCACACTATTTTAGGGTTTAACTATCAAGAGGCAAGATGAAAAATGAGCAAAAATGGATCCAAAAATTGATTTAATGGTATAGAAAAATTTGCACCAGCAAAGAATAAAAATCTGCAGTTTTTTTATTTTAAAGTCTACTCCAGACTTCGACGGGGAGCCCGGAATTCATTTGGAGTCCGATATACACAATAAAACTATGAAATCATTCTAAATTTGACATTCCAGATGCGATGGAGATATATATTTTCAAAAAAAATATTGTTTCACAAAATTGACCCCTGAAATTCGAAATCATAATTTTCCAAACTGAGGGTCGAAATGAGATTTAAGAGCTGTAAAATCATATCAAACATGCTAATAACCTAAATCAAAATTCCAGATCTGTTGGCAAAGTTGAATTTTCTATCCGAGGTCCTTTCGATCAAATGTGGGTCCTACACTCATATTTCAAATTTTTCAACTTTCTGACCAATAGGTCGAAATGAGCTCAGGTGCATCGAGACCCAAACCAAAGGTCTACATACCCTAAAATTGATATTTCAAAGCTGCTGTAGTAGTACGTTCGGCCTTTCGTTGCATGGATCAAAAGATATCCACATAAGTCCAAAATAAGGCTCTCGAAGCCATTAAACACCACAATATTGCATAAATGATACCAAAATACATCAAAAATCATGCCAATCACTCCCACATCCCAAAATATCACAATACAACTACGGGGAGGGGTAAAATAGTCAAATCACACAAAATCACAAATATTACATAGTTCATCAAATTTTTACGTCTTTACAGCATCCATCACTAAAAATCTAGTTCGTCCTCGAACTAAGGCAAGGAAATAGCTGAATCAATGAAGAGATGAGGGTCAGAACTATGCATATCAGACTCGACCTCCTAAGTAGCTTCATCTATAGGTCGATGTCGCCATTGGACCTTAACCACAAAGATCACTCTAGAGTGCAACCACCTAACATCCCTAGCCAAAATGGAAATCGGCTCCTCAACATGAACAACCGCTCATCTAACTGAACCGACTCCCAATGAATGACATGAGACTCATCTGGAATATAACGATGAAGCATAGAAATATAAAAAACTGGATGAACAGCTAATAGATCAAGGGTCAATCCAACTCATAATCCATATCACCAACCATCCAAAGAATCTCAAATGGACCAATATACCTTGGGCTAAGCTTGCCCCTCTTTCCAAACCTCATCACACCTTTCATGGGTGAAAATAGAAGGAAACACGATCATTAACACCAAATCTCAAGGCACGAAGTCTACGATCAACATAGCACCTCTGCATACTCTGATCCGCTCTAAATCTATCCTAAATAACCCGAACTCAACCCAAAGACTCATGATGCAAGTACGAACCTCGAGGTCTCACCTATGAAACATCGAACCAACCTACTGGAGAGCGATAATGCCTACCACATAATGCCTCAAAAGAAGCCATATCAATACTGAAATGGTAACTATTACTATATGAAAACTCTGCTAAAGACAAATGCTGCTCCCACTGGTCACCAAAATCCATCACGCATGCGTGAAGCAAATCCTCCAAAACCTAGATAGTTTGCTCTGATTGGCCATCAGTCTGGGGGTAAAATCTACGCTAAGATCAACCTGAGTACCCAACTCATCCTGAAAAGTCTTCCAAAAGTGAGATGTAAACACTAAACCTCAATCTAAAATAATGGACACGGGTACACCGTGCAGACGCACATTCTCATGAATATAGATAGGGGTCAATCTTTCAGCACTGAGTGAGACCTTAATCGGAATAAAATAAGCTGACTTGGTCAATCAATCCACGATGACCCAAACACTGTCAGAACTATGAGATATAGAGGCGAACCAGTCACAAAGTCCATAGTGATCCATTCCACTTCCACTAGGGAATGAGTAACCTCTGAAGTAATCCATCAGGTCTCATATGCTCGGCTTTCACTAGCTAAAAACATAGGCAATGAGCCATGAAACTACTATATCTCACCTCATACCACCCCACCAGTAGTGCTATCTCAAATCATGGTACATCTTAATCACACCCAAATGGATAGAATATCAGATGTGTGAGAAGATGCTAACACATTTAAGACTTTTAACTGAGAATAATTACAAAGTCTTAAGCAACTTTTTTTGTTTTTGATTATTTTACTTTGATATTACAGTAAAAGTCATGATACAAAGAAAATTTAAGGAAATAGAAGCAAAAAAGCTGTAAACTGATGCAAAAGAACTGGAAGTGTGGCTAACAATATTACTGATAAGTCATCAGCCCTATGATAAGTTATCCGAAATCACGTCAGGTGGCTGATGACATTCCTGATAAGTCGTCAGCCCTGTGATAAGTTATCAGAAATCACATCAGGTGGTTGAAGACATTCTTGATAAGTCGTCAACCCTGTGATATGTTATCAGAAATCACGTTAGGTATTGCAGTGTTAGAAGGATTAAAGTGAAACTGTGATGATATTTCTGACATGTCATCACAACTATGATAAGGTGTCAGAGTTTCCATCAAGTGTAGGATGAGAATCAAATTTTGAATGAAGAAGTGATGACATTTCTGATGTGTCATCACGTATCTGATTAGTCATCAAACTTTGTCGTCAGTTAAAGCAGAAGATGACAAGAATGCTGAAGGGCCTGATGACATTCTTGATAAGTCGTCAGGACCTTGACACGCAATCACAAATGCCGTCACCTATTTTGAAGGATTTTTTGAACATTGTGATTTTATTTCCTTATTTAGGATTTACTATAAAAAGCATTGTTTAGGATTTTTTCTAGCGTGGTAGGGGGTTGGCACTTGAGTTTTAAGAGACGTACTTTGATATTTTCTCTCTCGAGTTTCTTGTCTTAAAAAGGAAAATACTTTGAAGAGATTATTATCATTATTTTGGAATTTCCATTGTGATTTAATCTGAGAATCTCTAGTTTCTATTCATCTTGTGGTAAGTTTATCTTTCAAATCTTGAATTCAACTTGTTTCTTCGACTATTACATCATGAGCGGCTAAATTCCTTTAACCTGAATTATGGAATCTAGGGTTAGGTCTTGATAAGGTGCTAAGTGTTCAAGATGCAAAAGGTGGTAGGCTTTTTTGATAATTCTGAGGTTTTAATTAACGTCTGTTAGTTGCAAATAGCAGACACACCTGCTTTGATTTGCTTGAGAAAGAAATCAAATATAGTAGGAAGTGAATTATCAGTAGGGACTCAAAAATACTTCATTTAATAATCAGCGCTGTAACAAGGTTGGTTAACCCGAGGTAAATTCTGGGCAGTAGATAGAAATTTCCTAAGTCTGAGAGGATTAAGGAATTAAATACTTAAGTAGATCGAGAGACATTTAAGAATAACATTGATAAATGTAGCTTGTTATCCTACCCACCGTGAGAATCTTAAACCACTTTTAGCATCTCTCATTTATGGAAAGCTCTAATGAATATAATTTTGGTTATTTCATAAACTCTTGATTACAAACACTAAAACTAAAGTGACAAACAATTATTTGCTGATCATCAAAAACCCCCCATTTTATATTTTCATATCATTTGTTTGAATTTAACTTGTAGCTTTAGTTTCAAACTAGTTTAATTGCCACTCACATTGTTCCCTATGGATTCGACCCCGACTCCAAAGTTGGATAAATATATTGACGACGATCTCCTTGCACTAAATTGAAGTGTAAGTTGATCGTTATAAAAAATGGCACCATTTCTGGGGAAAAATTTGGCGTGTTAAGTTGGTTTGGAATTTTAGCCTACTTGCTTGAATTCAAACTTGTAAATATTTTTTTCTAGTTTTCTTTTATTTCTTGTGTTAGGTAGATTTTTATTTTAGTTTACTTATTACTATGGAATCTGGAATGAACATGATCTTTATGGTTGGAAATCTTATCTTGATGATCCATGTCCATATTGTGATGGACCTCACTTTTGGCAAGATTATAGATATACTCCACAGAGAGAGATGTGTGCACCATCTCCATCCTACCGGAAATATGATTATTCATTATGTGGTGGTCAAGATGGACATTAGAGTGGTTTCCCAAATCCCCCTCCCCCCGGTATGCTAACCTACATTCTAGTTCTTCTTATGATTTTGATAGGTCTTATGGTCAAGAATAGGAAGAACGAAGCACCGAAAAGAGTGGTATTGAATCTATACTTTAACTAATATTAGAGTGTATGGACACAACGAATGATATCATACGTGATATACATCAAGACATAAAGGCAAATAACGAGGAAAGAAGAATGATAGAAGATATGGATATAGAGGTCAAGCATTCAAAGAACTTTTCCACATTATGTTTAGATGATATCTTATTTGTGGAGTCATTTAATATAATGGACGAGTGTGAAGATGAGGAGCAAGAATCCAATGTTGATGATGATCTTGATGTTGAGCAACCCTCGGTGATTTCCTAACCAATCAAACTATTTATGAATGAAGATGCCAAACACGAGGAGATAGTACTAGAGTCAAAAGAATAAATCAAACACAATCCTTGTAAAGATGCTAGTCCATTTTGGGGTAAAAATACTAATAGGAAAGCTACTCTAAAATTGAGAGTTAGTCCTCATTCGAGCCACTTTTCAACATTATGCTTGGTGGATGTGATGAAAGTAAAATCACCCAAGCAAATGATGAATTTTGAAAATGAGGAGGAAGATTCTTACATTTTGGAATTTGTCCTTCCAAAAGGGTATACTACAACCCCAATCTTCAAGGCCAAGAAGATTAAAGATCGATGTCCCTTTAGTGTTTGTTTAAGATTCTCACTGTTACCAAATGAGCCCACACAAAAGTTTGATGAAAAATTGGGCAAGCAGTTTAAGTCTTTGAAGTGGCGTGATAGAACATTCCTCATCATGCCCTCACATTTGCCAAACACACCTCGAAGATCCATTGATCAAAAGTTGGGTCAACGTTTAAAATCCTCTAAGTGGAGACATAAATAATTATCAAAAAAGTATCTTGATAAAGTCTGAGTAGTCAAGATAACTGAGTCGTGTCGCGACACTAAATTAGGCGATTCTTGGGAGGCAACCCAAGGTATTTTGTTATTTGTATTCGTATTATATGATTGACATCAGATCTTCACAATTATGGTGTCACAGATATGTTTCTACCTCTCTTATTTTGGTTTGATGCATTGGGGGACATTGCATGATTTTAAGTTAAGGTTAAGGCTACTTGTTGGTGTTGATGTCCTCCATGGGTTTTTGTTGTCGTGCCTCTTTTCCCCAGAGTCTTGTTCTTAGTAAGCCGGCATGCGCGTATTGTGATTTGTTGTAAAATGTTGTAGTTGAATAGGAGAAATATAATTACCTTAGGCCGTTAATATGTTTTTGTGATTTTTGAGCACCTCTCCAATGGATTGAGTATTTAATTGTGTGAATTGCATCTTTTTGTGATCACTGTGCATCTTTGTATGGCATTGTTTCAGTGACGTAGTAATCATTGCTAAACAGCTACATAAATTTAATGAGTAGTAGATTGTGATATACTTGTGTGCTAAGTGCATGTGAGATATTACTCAGTTCCCATTGTATGTTGAAATCCAGAACTTTCCCGATTAGTCTTACCTTGGTTGAAGGTTAGGGGTTAGGAATGGATCATAGGCCGTTTTGATATCAGCCCACTTTTAGCCTTAATGACCTTCCCTATATGTAGAATATCCCTCGATCCCTGGTTTGAGCCTTCTTAGCCTATTTCTTTTTATGACACCTGTCACCTTCCTTTTTATATCACAATGAACCTGTTTTGGCCCTAGTCCTCCTTGGACACTGTGCACATTGACTTAGGCAAATGGCCTATGTTGAGGGTGGCTATCATAGGAGTGCGTGATATAGAATGAGTATGAAGAAAGATAAAATAAAAGAAAAGAATAAAAAGCAGGATGTGGTGGAAATGAGCAAGAAAAAGAAAAGTTGTAAAAAAGAATAGGTGATTGTGGAAAAAACTGCACCCATCTTGAATAAGTGTGATCAAGAAAAGAGAAAAATAGAAAAAGGCTAATGAGTGAAACCCTAAAAAGCTAGTGTGGTGTTAAGGAGTCTTAGTCACTTTAAATATCATCGAGTATCATATCAGCCACTAGCCTACATTACAAGCCAAAGAGAAGACCTATAGTGATCATAGCTGACCTATCTGATAATCTGGGTAATAAAAATAAGAGCAAGCCTATGGTATTCGGCATACATTGATTGGAACTTTATTCTGAAAGAGAGTGTCTTGTGATTGTCCTAGTGGTTATATATGTGATGTCTGATATGAGGAAAGGGGAATTTCTTTGTAGTGAGGGCACACTAGTTACATCGCTAGTTACTAACTTATTTGGATAGTGTAAACTTGATGCATGCATGGTTGTGTTGCTGAGTTGGTGCCATATCTTGATTCCTGTGTGTTGCATTGGTGTTCTTCAATAATATACACAGTTGTTCCTGAATTGACTGACCTTAGAGATGGTGAAGATGTTTGAGATGATATAGATGATTGACTGCCAAATGTACTTTGTATTCTCTTAGTTGTGTTTTAGTTGCTTGATATTGTTTTAAGTTGAGGGTGTTGATGTGTGAGAAGATGCTAACACATTTAAGGCTTTTAACTGAGAATAATTGCGAAGTCTTAAGAAACTTTTGTCGTTTTTGATTATTTTACTTTGATATTGCAGTAAAAGTCAGGATGCAAGGGAAATTAAAGTGTTGGAAATATCATTAGGTGTTGCAGTGTTAGAAGGATTAAAGTGAAACTGTGACGGTATTTCTGACATGTCATCACAACTGTGATAAGGAGTCAGAGTTGCCGTCAAGTGTAGGCAGAGAATCAAATTTTGCATGAAAAAGTGATGACATTTCTGATATGTCGTCACGTATCTGATAAGTCGTCAAGCTTTGTCGTCAGTTAAAGCAGAAGATGCCAAGAATGCTGGAGGGCCTGACAACATTCCTGATAAGTCGTCAGGACCTTGACACGCCATCACAAATTTCGTCACCTATTCCGAAGGATTTTCTGAACATTGTGATTTTATTTCCTTATTTAGGATTTACTATAAAAATCATTGTTTAGGGTTTTTCTAGAGTGGGCGGGGGTTGGCACTTGAGTTTTAGGAGACGTACTTTGATATTTTCTCTCTCGAGTTTCTTGGTTTAAAAAAGCAAATACTTTGAAGAGATTATTATCATTATTTTGGGATTTCCATTGTGATTTAATCTGAGAATCTCTAGTTTCTATTCATCTTGTGGTGAGTATATCTTTCAAATCATGAATTCAACTAGTTGCTTCGATTATTAAATCATGAACGACTATATTCTTTAACTTGAATTATGGGATCAAGGGTTAGCTCTTGATAAGGTGATAAGTGTTAAAGATTCAAAAGGTGGTAGGATTTCTTGGTAATTCTGAGGTTCTAATTAACGTCTGTTGGTTGCAAATAGTAGACACACCTGCTTTGATTTGCTTGAGAAAGAAATTAAATATAGTAGGAAGTGAATTATCAATAGGGACTCGGAAATACTTCGTATAATAATCAGCGCTGTAACAAGGTTGGTTAACCTGAGGTAAAATCTGGGAGTAGATAGAAATTCCCTAAGTCCAAGAGGATTAGGGAATTAAACGGTTAAGTAGGTCGAGAGACATTTATGAATAACATAGATAAAGATAGCTTGTTATCCTAACCACCGTGAGAATCTTGAACTACTTTTAGCAGTTGTCATTTACTGGAAGCCCTAGTGAACATAATTCTGGTTATTTCATAAACTCTTGATTACAAACATTGAAACTAAAGTCACCAACAATTATTTGCTAATCATTAAAAAATCCCCATTTTATCTTTTCGTATCATTTGTTTGAATTTAACTTGTAGTTTTAGTTTCAAACTAGTATAATCGCCATTCACATTGTTCCCTGTGGATTCGACCCCGACTCCAAAGTTGGGTAAATATATTGACGACAACCGCCTTGCACTAAATTGAAGTGTAAGTTGAGCGTTATCAATATCTGGAACAATGGGCCTCTTTCGAGATCAACCTAATCTAATCACTACTCTCAGCACATAAACTCATCCCCCAATCCTCAAAACTCCATTTAAATCAAGTGAGGCTTCCTTAGCATCCCCACTCAACATTTTATCGCGAATCAATCTCAATCAAACATTGTCAAACTGATGAGCTCAAATCTGCTCCATCAAAGAAGATCTAGCCTCCATAAATGCTAAAACACACCACAGTGTCAAAATATCAAGCCGAACTATCTGGTTAGCAAAAAAATAAATTTGTAAGGCCGAAAGCCTCTCCTAGATCAAAAGATGCGCCAAGCTACCTATGCTAGTCGACTTCTGGATCAAGTCATCTACAACTACATTAGCCTTGTCCTGATGATAGAGAATAATTAAGTCATAATCCTTAAGCAACTCAAGCCAACGACACTGCCTTATATGAAGATCTCACTGGTAAAAAAGTACTGAAGGCTACGATGATAAAAGAAGATCTCACAACAGACTCCATACAAGTAGTGCCTCCATAACTCTAAGGTAAACACAACTACGTACAGCTCCAAATCATGCGTAGGATAATCCCTCTCATGAGTCTTCAACTGATGAGACTCATAAGCAATCACCTTGCCCTCTTGCAGTAACACAACACTTAACCCAACACCTAAAGCATCACAAAACATGGTAAAGCCCATGCCCTCCTTGGGCAAAGCTAATATAGGAGCTGAAGTGAATAACCTTTGAGATTTTGGAAGCTCGCCTCACAAGCATTAGACCACTGAATGAAAATCTTCTTTTGAGTCAACTTGATCAATAAAGTTGCAATAGAAGAGAAACCCTCAACAAAACACTGATAATAACCTGCCAAGCCAACAAAACTCTAAATCTCGGTGGATGAAGTAGGTCTAGCCCAATCATGAACCGCGACAAATCTTAGCTGGATCAACCATAATACCATCCTTAGTCACCATATAACCCAATAAAGAAAAAAACTCCAACCAAAACTCATACTTAGAGAACTTAGCATACAACTTCTCATCCTTCAAACTCTAAAGCACAATCCATAAATATTCCTCATGCTCAACCTCACTCTTAGAATAAACCAAGATATCATCTATAAATACAATAACAAAAGAGTCGAGATACGATCAAAATACCCGGTTCATCAACTCCAGGAACGAGGCAAGTGAATTGGTCAACCCAAAAGACATGACCAAGAACTAATAATGACCATATCGAGTTTGAAAAGCTGTCTTTGAAATATTCAAAGCTCTAATCTTCAACTGGTGATAACCAGACCTCAAACACTTCTGAAGCTGATCAAATAAATCATTAATGCAAGGAAGAGGATACTTATTCTTAACCATCACCTTATTCAACTATCGATAATCAATTCACATCTGCATAGACCTATCCCTTTTCTTCACAATAAGACATGCGCACCCAAAGTAAAACACTAGGTCGGATAAATCCCTTATCCAACAACTCCTACAACTAATCCTTCAGTTCCTTCAACTCTGCTTGGGCCGTCCTATAAGGAGGAATAAAAATGGTCTTGGTGCCCGACTCAACATCAATAATAAAATCAATATCTCGATCCGAAGGCATACTAGGAAAGCCCATAGGGAACACATCCATAAACTCATGAACGACACGAACAAAATCCAGGAAAGAAGGAAAAATAACACTGGTGTCATGAATATGGGCCAAGTAAGATAAACATCCCCTCTCAACCAATTTACAAGCCTGAACATAAGATATAATACTCTTGGAACCCGAATAAAGTGCACCCATCTAAGCTATCCTTGTCACACCTGCCGTAGCTAAAGTCACAATCTTAACAAAACAATCTAAGACAACATGATAAGAAGCTAACCAATCCGTACCCAAAATAATATCAAAATTGACCATATCTAACACAAGCAAGTCTACCAAAGTCTCATACCTGGCAAAAGTTTGAATACAAGATTGATGCACCCAATCCACCACTAAAGAATCTCCTACCGAGGTAGATACACAAATAGGCATGGAAAAAGGTTTACTAAGAAAACCAAAATCCAAAGTAAAATACACAAACACATAGGAGAAAATTGATCCAGTATCAAATAATATAGATACAGGTCTGAAACAAATGAAACGATACCTGAGATCATAATATTTGAAGATTCTACCTTAGATCTAATTGATATAGTATAACACTATCCACGACTACCAACTGGCTGAGTAGCCCCACGACCACCAACACAAGCTCTACTATCCCTACCTCTTGCACCTTTGGTAGAACTCTTACCTCTCACAACTGAAATAGGAGTAACTCTAAATACATGACGAGAATTGTCCTTGGCAACATGGACAATCTCATCAAACACATAGCAACCTCTATGACCAGTCTCAATAAGAGAATGTATAAATGAGCACGAATGGCAGCCCTGAACTACTAAACTAAAGGATCCATCAGCTGAACTCTATAAAATCACCTGCATTGTCCTACCATGGTATCTATGAGAACTCCTAAAATCTCTACCTCGATAGATCTGACTCCTGAACTCACCAAAATATTGCTCCTTCTTGGTGCCTCCCTGAGATTCACTAAGAATACCCTCTGTCATCTTAGCATGATCCACAATACTCTAATCATTTAAGACGTAGCCAACTGAAGATAAAATATCTAAATCTTTCACGAACTTCTAAACCTTCTCGGACTCAGTAGAAATGCTATCTGAGTAATATCTAGATATGGTATGGAAGCGTGCCTCATACTTAGCAACTATCATGGAGCCTTGCTCTAAAGGATCAAACTCATCCCACATATGATCTTCTCAAATTAAAAGGCATAAATCTCTCTAGAAAATCCTCGACGAACTGATTCTAAGTCATCTCAGGAGAATTATGGGGTGTACAACTGACAAGTGACCTCCACCAATCTCTCTCCGCATCTCTTAACTAATAGTAGTATAAGCTACACCATCTGCACAGAAAGAGTGAAACACAACTCAGAACATAATATGTGAAAGAATTTACTTGATAAGGAATAAAATAAGGAGGTTTCCTAAAGACATCCTATAGCTTCTCAAAGATAGATATGGATGTTTACATACCAATCTGCGAGACTCTATTAGACATCTCGTTCTTACACCATTAAGACCAATGAAACTTGGCTGCTCTGATACCAATTTGTCATGACCCAAAAATGAGGGTCATGATGGCACTTGTCATGGCGTACCTTGACAAGTAAGCCAATCATCTAAATTGATACAAAAAGAGGAAAACACAGAAATATCCTAAGTTAAGGCTTCTAGAATGAAGTTGAACCATATAAGTAATCATAATAATGCAGAAAGAACTTATCCAAAATACCATTCATGCCTAAAACCAGGTGTCAATAGTGTAAGAACTACTAATACAATCCAAGAGACTAATATATCAAAAAAATAACCACAAAGGAATAACTATCTTCAAATACTAATAAAGATAAAACTACAATAGAAAGATAGAGGTGAACTTTGGACACATGAATGTCCGACCTTTACCTTGGAAACTCTAACATTCTCTCAAGTTAATCAAGTGGAGGTGAACTCGAGCTAGGAACTACCCCGAAAGGGTGTAGTAGGCATTATTAATTGCAAGCTTCTTGAGAAATAAAATAGAATATGTGTGTTGTTATATGGTTTCATGTTAAAAACCCTTGAATTTGTAAGTTGAGATTTTGATCATGATGCTTGCATGTTGTAGTATAGGCACGTGTATAGATTATGATCCCCAAGTGTTTGATGAATTGTTCATGTAAGTTGAGTAATGAAATCATATCATGTTTGCACGTATATAAGTTAATGTCATGCAAGTGTTTGCTAAAATGCCTCAATGAATAAATGGTGATAAAGTGACTAATTATCATGTTTTCAAGATTGTGCTATGTTTTACAATTTATGCTATCGAGTCCTGGGGGTATCTAATACCTGACAATCTAGATATTTACCTAGATTTACAGTAGTTTCAGAATTGTCTCAATGATGTCACGTGCAATAGTACTCATCCAGTTAACAGAATTCAGCATACTCAGTCAGATAATAGAACTCAGTGTATTCAGCTAGTTAATAAAAACTTAGTATACTCAGCCAGTCAATAGAACTCGGTGAATTTAGTTCATTTAAGTTAGATAGTATGATCAGTAATAGTTTAGTCAAGCCTAGTACAATCTAGAAATCAGTTTAGTGTCTTTTTAGTTAGGAGTAGGAATCAACACTGAGCGAACCTAGGGATAGGGGCATTTCTATCGGTAGAGGGTTTGACCCTTAGTAGCAATTCCTGCATTACAGAACTACGTAGCTAGCATAGGTTGAGATGTCTTTTTGCCAGTTTAGGGTTGATACATCTCGTACAAGTATTTCTACCAGTGAGGGTTGACAAAAGGGCTTCCTATCAAAGAGGGTTAACTCATAACCATTGTCAGTATCCCTTGGTAGGGTGCTAACACCCTTCCAACTAGAGTCATAGGTTGGACCCCAACTCAATTCATAATCGGGGTATGCCGATTAGATGAACACTCTCACAGTTTTAGTTTTAGACTCAGTATAAAACCTTAGTTCAGTTTTAGAACTAGGACTGTCAAACACAATCACCTAGATCAGTATGGAACTCAGTTCAGTTCTACAGAATCAAGACTATTAGAAATAGTCACTCAGTTAATAGAAATTTAGTTATCAATAAACTCAGATATCAACATTCAGTTATCAGAACTCAATATCCAATGTTAACATAATCTCAGTACCACATGCTTAGTTATGTACATGTGATTGCATAATCTGTATTTATTATAGTTTCAAATACACATGTACTCTCATTCAGTGATATTCATGTTATTCAGTCAGTTATCGGTCATACTTATGAACCGATGCATATTATCCTACCCCACTTAGCATACCAATACATTCAAAGTACTGACACATACCTTTCTTTTGCGCTATGATGTCTTATATCATAGGTTCAGACGCACGAGCTCCTGACCGTACTTAGCAACCTAGATTATCACCAGCAAATTTAGTGGTGAGTCTTCATAGTTCAAGGACAGAGTATTATTTTAGTTTATCAGTACTTTAGTAGTCGGAGTTAGTTGGGGCCCTATCTCTTCAAATCCACCTCTAGGTAGTTAGAGGCTTTCAGACTAGAGTATTTACAGGCAGATAATCAGTTTTTAGCATTGATTTCTAGTATTTAGATTTCAATTTTGAATCGTATGGCAAATTTTCACCTAATCTTTGCATTATATAGTGTCATTATTATTCAGTGATTGCAGCAAGTACCAGTCATGGGTTAGCTTATAGTCCTTTGAGATTATGAGCATCATATGACATCTGAGGTTCAGACTCGGGGCATTACAAACTAGGTATCCAAGCCTAAGGTTCAACAGAGTCCTAGGAAGTCTGAAAGCCACGTCTAGTAGAGTTTTATACATAGGTGAGAAGCACGCCACACTTATGAACAAGAGGCTATGAGGCATTTTAGGAAAAGTTTCCCCTCTTTCAGTATGTATATCGTGCAAGTAAGGATGAGCTCAAGTTACAGTCTCAGTCTAATCCTTTTATTACTTCCGTTTACTGAACATGCCTCCTAAAACAAATAGTGGAAAAAGAATAGAAACTCAGCCAGTACCTCAGCCCATTCAGGAAGTTCCCCTGGACGAGCATGTTTTCTACATAAAATTTAGAGCCACTTTTACCACTCTAGCTCATTCTATGATAGCGTAGAATAAATGTTCATCTGCCATTCTGGCTAATCCAGTGGTCAATACTACTAAAACTAGAATTTGGGACTTCACCTGAATGAACACTCCAGCACTTATCTAGTTTACATCAGAGGAAGACCCACAGGAATTCCTTAATTAGGTGCAGAATGTCAAAGATATTACGGGGGTGACTGCTAGTCAGAGTTTTGAATTGGATGTGTATCAGTTGCAGGATACGACTCACTCATGGATCAAGCACTGGAAGGCAGAGAGGGCGACCACAGATGCAGGGCCTGTAGAATGGAAAGAGTTTGCCACTACTTTTCTGGATAGGTTCTTCCTACTAGAGTTGAGAAAAGCTAAGTTTTTGGAGTTTATTAATCTAAAGTGGGGAAATATGATAGTGAAAGAGTATTCTCTTAAGTTTACTTAGTTGACCAGATATGCCCCTCATGTGGTAGCAGATAGCAAATCTAAGATGAGTAAGTTTGCATCTAGGGTGTCTAATAGTGTGGTTAAGGAGTGTAGGACCATAATGTTGATTGAAGAGATAGACATATCAAGACTCATGGTACATGCTAAGAACATAGATGAGGCTAAGAATAAGGAGAAGGGGAGGTAAAACAAGAAATTAAGAATAGGTAGCTTCAACTTCACTCAGCCTAAGTCAGAGGGTGGGAATCGTTCTCAGTTCCACCTAAAATCTTTAATTCTAGCTTCGTCCTCAGCCAGTGCTCCAGTGCCAAAATTCAGAGATGGCAATAGAGATAGAGCACCAGGCCCTAAACCTTAGGGTAGTGTAAGCAGTGCCAGAATAAATCCCCTTTGCCAGAAATATAGTTGGAACCACTAGGGTATCTGCAGAGCTGGAAGTGATGTATGTTTTGGATGTGGCATACCAAGCCATAGAGTCAAAGAGTGTCCTTAGGCAGGTTCGTAGAGTTATCATAATCGTCCTTCAGTTAAGTACGGTAGCCTAAATCAGTAGGGTGCCATTTCCAGTACCACCAGTGGGCAACGCCTAAACAAGATTTATGCACTCCAGTCCTGATAAGATCTTAAAAGTTCTCCCGACATGGTCACTAGTACATTACAAGTTTATCCTTTTCACATTTAGGATTTTCTAGATCTAGGAGCTTTTTTGTCCTTTGTAACTCCCTACATAGCTGTTGACTTCAGAGTCAGTCTTAAAATCCTAGTAGAGCCCTTCTCAGTCTCTACCCCAGTGGGTATATCTATCATAGCTCAACGGGTATACAGGAACTGTCCAGTTATGGTATTTCAGAAAGTTACCTCAGTAGACCTATTAGAATTAGAGATGACATATTTTGATGTCATTCTTGCCATGGAATGGATTTATTCATGCTATGCTTCAGTTGACTGCAGAAACAAAGTCGTCCATTTTCAATTTCCAAATGAACCTATCTTTGAGTGGAGGGGTAGTACTTCAGCACTTAGGAGTATGCTTATTTCTTACCTTTGGGAGAGAAAGATGATATCTAAGGGATGTGTTTATCATCTCATTTGAGTTCAAGACTCTGGGTCAGCAACCCCAACTTTTGAGTCAGTATTAGTAGTATGTGAATTCCCAAACGTATTTCCTAAAGATCTTCCTGGAGTCCCTCTTGAGTGGGAAATTAACTTTGGAATAGACCTTCTTCCACACACTCAGACTATCTCTGTTCCATCATACAGAATGGTTCCATTAGAACTCAAAGTGTTAAAAGAGCAGTTGAAAGATCTCCTAGATAAGGAATTCATCAGGCCCAGTGTATCCCCTTGGGGTACACCAATTCTATTCATGCGTAATAAAGATGATTTTTTTAGAATGTATATTGACTACCGTCAGCTAAATAAATTCACGATCAAGAACAAGTATTCACTTTCCAGAATCGATGACTTGTTTGACCAATTTCAGGGTGCCAGCTACTTTTCTAAGATAGACCTCAGGTCAGGATATCATTAGCTTAGAGTTCGAGAATGTGACATTTCAAAGAAAACTTTCAGAACTCAGTATGGTCATTTCAAATTCTTAGTCATGTAATTTGGTGGTACCAATGCTCCAACAACCTTCATGGACTTGATGAATTGCGTGCTCAAGCATTACTTGGACATGATTGATATAATCTTCATTGATGACATTCTTATCTACTCCCACAGTGAAAGTGATCATTCAGACCATTTCAGAATAGTATTAAAAACTCTCAGAGCCCATCGATTGTTTGCCAAATTCAGTAAGTACAAATTTTGGCTAAGGTCAGTATATTTCCTTGGCCATATAGTTTCTAGTAATGGTATTAGAGTTGATCATCGAAAGACCAAAGTAGTAGGAAACTTGACCAGACCTATTTCTCCATCAGATATCAGGAGTTTCTTGGTTTTTGCTGGCTATTATCGATGGTTTATTGAGGGATTTTTCTCTATTTCACCCCCTATGTTCAGATTGACTCAGAAAAAAGTCAAATTCTAGTGGTAAAATTCTTATGAGAAGAGTTTTAAAGAGTTAAAGACTCGACGAAGAAAGTCAAATTCCAGTGGTAAAATTCTTATGAGAAGAGTTTTCAGGAGTTAAAGATTCGACTCACTACAACCCTAATTTTGACTTTACCATATGGTTTAGATGGGTTTGTAGTATATTGTGATGCTTTGAGAGTTGGTTTAGGGTGTGTTATGATGCAGAGAGGTAAGGCCGTAGCCTATGCCTCTAGACTACTCAAGCCCTATGAAAACAATTATCCCACTCATGATCTTAAATTAACAGTTGTTGTCTTTACCTTAATGATATGGAGGCACTATCTATATGAGGTACATATTGATATGTTAACAGACCATAAGAGCCTGCAGTATGTATTTTCTGAGAGAGACCTAAACCTATGCCAGAGAAGGTGGTTAGAGTTGTTGAAACACTATGACATGAGTGTTCTGTATCATCCAGGCAAGGCCAATATAGTGGCTGATGCTCTCAGTAAGATGTCTATGGGTAGTGTTGCTCACATGGAGGATGATAAGAAGAAGCTAGTCCAAGAAGTTCATGAGCTTGCTCGACTAGGTGTCTGCTTAGTTAATTCAACAGAAGGTAGTGTGTGGGTGCAGAATAGTTCAGAATCATCTCTAGTTTTCGAAGTGAAGAAAAATTAGAATAGAGATCCCAGTCTAGTCAAGTTGAAAGAGTCAGTCTGATCAGAAAGTAGAGGTTTTCTCCCAAGGAGGAGATAGTGTGCGGCATTTCCAGGGTCGGTTACGCATGCCAGGTGTAGATGAATTAAGGCAATGAATTTTTATAGAAGTGCATGGTACGCGTTAGTCTATTTATCCAGGGTCTACTAAGATGTATCGCGATCTATGAGAGATCTATTGGTAGAGTGGGATGAAGAGGGATATTGGAGAGTTTGTACCTAAGTGATCTACGTGTCATCAGGTTAAGATTGAGCACCTAAAACCTAGTGGTTCCATATAGGAGTTCAGTATTCCCACTTCGAAGTGGGGGGAGTGAACATGGACTTTGTGATGGGTTTTCCCCTTACTCGTCGCCAGCATGATTTGGTTTTGGGTTATTATGGACAGGATGACCAAATTAGCTTATTTCTTACCAGTTTATACCTCATATTTAGTTGAGTATTATGCCAAGCTCTATGTTAGAGAGTTATTTAGATTGCACGGAGTTCCATTGTCCATCATTTCAGATAGAGGTGCGCTGTTCACCTCTCATTTCTAGAAAGCCTTCCAAAAGAGTCTTGGTACCCAAGTTCACCATAGTACAACCTTTCACCCTCAAACAGATGGTCAAGCAGAAAGGACCATTCAAAATTTTTAAGATATGTTAAGAGCGTGTGCCATTGACTTTAAGGGTATTTGGGATGACCACTTGCCCTTCATTGAGTTCGCATATAATAATAGTTATTGTTCCAGCATTTAGATGGCTCTATTTGAGGCTCTCTATGAGATGAGATATAAATCTCCCATTGGTTGGTTTTAAGTAGGTGAGGCCACAGTGGTAGGTCCTGACTTGGTATTCAATGCCTTAGAAAAAGTTTAGTTGATAAGGGAAAGGCATAAAATAGCTTAAAGCCAAAAGAAATCGTATGCAGATGTGCGAAGAAAAGATCTCGAGTTTGAGATTGGTGACTTTGTGTATTTGAAAATCTCTCCTATGAAAGGAGTAAAGAGGTTTGGCAAGAAGGGGAAGCTCAGTCCCCAATATATCAGTCCTTACCGAATTCTTAGCCGTTTTGGAAAGGTAGCTTATGAGCTTGAGTTGCCTTCAGACTTAGGTTCAGTGCACCCAGTGTTTCATGTCTCCTTGCTAAAGAAGTGCATAGGTTACCCAACAGTTATAGTCCCTATAGAGGGTATAGATGTTCAGAAGAGCCTCTCTTATGAAGAGATCCTAGTCAAAATTCTCAATCATCAGGTTCGCAGACTGAGGAACAAAGAAGTTCATCTAGTCAAAGTTCTTTGGTAGAATCAGTCTGTTGAGGGAGCTACTTGGGAAGCAGAAGTAGATATGTGGACCAAGTGTCCTCACCTCTTCTCCACAAACTCAGATTCAACCGAAGGTAATAGTTTTCCTTAAATTTACTTAGTTCAATGCTTAGATTATCTTTACAACTTTGTATCGGTTCAGTTACATAGCATTCTCATATCATGCATACCTTCATGAAATAGCTCAGTCATGTGTCATATCTTTAGAACTCAATCATGCTTCAGTTATGCATGTCAGTATGATACCTCAGTATATCAGTACTTTCAGTCATGTAATCATACTTTAGTTGTGCATGTTTAGTATATATAAATTTAGTCTATCCATATTCTCATCTTAGTCAGTCTCATTCTAGGATAAATGTTCCCAAGGGGGAGATATTATAAGACGCCACAAAATGCAAAGCTTAACTCAGTCCGTTAAAGCTTGAAAAGAGGTTGCAGACTTAGGAATTTTAGCTAAGTGCTTATACTTAGAAGTATTTTAGCCTTCAAAAGTTAACAATCCTATTTTATGACCCTTATGACCTTAAAATATTCATTTTTAGGTTGATTTATGATCAGGAATGTCAGTAGGTCACTTCGGGTGAGTTTTGAATTTTTCAAACCTTGTTAGAACCATGTTTGGGTGACCAAAATAGTGGGTTGATGCTATCTCAACGCGTCACCCATTGCATCAATAGATAATTTTACCCCAACTTTCAATGCAATTCCAGTGAACCAACGCGAACTTGATGTGATGCATTGGTCATAATATTAATGGCATCGACGCAGCATATCAGTCTGTGCGTCACTGGATACATTTTCTATAATTAAAAGCCTACGTCCTGAGAGGTAATTAGGTCATTTCCCACTCGTATTCAGCCCCAAAATACGAGATTAAGTCATTCCTAGGGCAAAAATACTCACTTTCTCTCAAAATCCTCTCAAGAATAAACCCTAGTCCATCAAGTTAAGATCAAGATCCAAGAAATTCACCATCAATCCTCACAAATTCAATTATCAAGGTATGTTGGGTGTTCATTCAAGGGTTTCCTTCCACCCTTAGAGTTGAAGGACCCTTTTCAAATTATTAGTTGATTTTTTTTCATGAATTTCATGCGAAATTTGGTTGTGTTCATGATTATGATATAGTTGGATTTATAATCCACTATTAATTACAAGCTTCTGGAGAAATAAAATAGCATGTGTGTGTTGTTATATGGTTTCATGTTAAAAACCCTTGAATTTGTAAGTTGGGATGTTGATCATGAGGCTTGCATATTGTAGTATAGCCACGTGTATAGATTATGCTCTCCAAGTGTTTGATGAATTGTTCATGTAAGTTGAGTAATGTAATCGTATCATGTTAGCACGTATACAAGTTCATGTCATGCAACTATTTGCTAAAATGCCTCAATGAATGAATGGTGATAAAGTGACTAGTTATCATGTTTTTAAGATTGTGCTATCTCTTACAATTTATGCTATTGAGTCCTGGTGTATCTAATACCTGACAATCTAGCTGTTTACCTAGATTTATAGTAGTTTCAGAATAGTTTCAGTGATGTCACATATAATAGTATTAAGTTAGTTAAGAAAATTCAGCATACTCAGTCAGATAATAGAACTCAGTGTATTTAACTAGTTAAATAAAACTCAGTGTACTTAGTCAGTCAATAAAACTCAGTGAATTCAGTTCAGTTTAGTTAGACAGTACGATCAGTAACAGTTCAGTCAAGCCTAATACAGTCTAGAAATCAGTTAAGTGTCTATTCAGTTGAGAGTAGGAATCAGCACCGAGCGAACCTAGGGATAGGGGAATTTCTTTCAGTAGAGGGTTTGACCCTTAGTATAAATCTCTATGTTACAGAACTATGTAGCTAGCATAGGTTGAGATGTTTTTCTTCCAGTTTAGGGTTGATACATCTCGTATGATTTTTTCTACCAGCGAGAGTTGACGAAAGGGCTTCCTGTCAAACAAGGTTAACTCATAGCCATTATTAGTATCCCTTGACAAGGTGCTAACACCATTCCAACTGGGGTCACATGTTGGACCCCAACTTAGTTCATAATTGGGGTATGTCGGTTAGGTGAACACTCCTATACTTTTAGTTTCAGACTCAGTATAAAACCTCAATTCAGTTTTAGAATTAGGACTGTTAGACACAGTCACCCAACTCAATATGGAACTCAGTTCAGTTCTACAGAATCAGTACTATCAAAAACAGTCACTCTGTTAACAAAATTTCAGTCATCCTTAAACTGAGATATCAGTCATTCAATTATTAGAACTTAGTATCCAGTGTTAACATGATCTCAGTACAGTATGCGCAGTTATGTACATGTCATTGTATAATCAGTATTTATAGTAGTTTCATATACACATGTACTCTCATTTAGTAATATTCATGTTATTCAGTAAGTTATTGTTCATACTTATGAGCCCATGCATATCAGCCTACCTTACTTAGCATACAAATACATTCAAAGTACTGACGCATACCTCTTTTTGTGCTATGATATCTTATATCATAGGTTTAGATGCACAGGCTCCTGATCGTACTTAGCAGCCCAGATTATCAACAACAGATTTAGTGGTGAGTCCTCATAGTTCAAGGATAGAGTATTATTTTAGTTTATCAGTACTTCAGAAGTCAGAGTTAGTTGGGGGATTTTTCCATTAACTCCATCTTTAGACAGTTAGAGGCTTTCGGACTAAAGTATTTATAGGCAGATATTCAGTTTTTAGCATTGATTTTTATTATTTTGATTTTAGTTTTGCACCTTATGGAAAATTTTTGCCTTATTTCCACATTATACAATATCATTATTATTCAGTGATTGCAGTAGGTAACAGTCATGGGTTAGCTTATGGTCCTTCGAGATTATGAGTATCATGTGATATTTGGGGTGCAAAACTCGAGGCGTTACAAAGAATTATCATTGTTGACTATGTAAAGTCAAAGGATCATGTGTCGGATCCACTTACAAAAGGTCTATCTAGAGAAGGAGTTGAGAGAACATCTAAGGGGATGGGTTTACGGCCTAGGACAAGTCAGCATAGCAATAACTCTACCTTGCAGATGGAGATCCCAAGAGCTAAGTTCAAAGAGAACAAACAAAGGTTTGTTTGACAGGTTCAACATTGTTAATTTACCCAACCCGTTCTCATGATGTAGACAATGTTTAGTAAACAAGAATAAGACTTATGGTGAGAAGTCTTTCAATGATTATCTAAATTTGGCAGATTTGACCAAATAGTTTAATCTACAGGACTGAACGTTTAAAAATCACCTATGTGAGGGAAAAGTGGAAGCTACTTTAAGGAAAATGTTAGTAAAGGACTATTCTCTAAGATCTCATGAGATTGATACGTGTTCATTTCTGAAATGAACAAAACTATGAGAACCATAAATGATAAAAGGCTAGTTGTGTGATATGTATTGTCTAGGTGTACATTAAAGCTCGACGTTTCAAAGATATCAAATCTACCAATTGATCGAGTGCATCCAATGTATGTTCACTACGGCAGTTCAAAGGTGAACCCACTTATCCAGATGCATTCAGTCATTGCTTGATGATCACATACTTGTCTATAAATTTTTTTATAAAGAATAGACATTTCCCATTCATGTTGGGGATTGTTGGGTTCAATTGATGTGAATGGAAAATGAAGGGACACAACCCTTTGATAAAAAGACACACTGTTTGGGAAAAGGGGTTACTGTTCGGAAAAGACATACTATTTTGAATGAACAAACATGACTATTCTAAAAATATACACCTTTTCAATAAACCA
Source organism: Capsicum annuum (assembly GCF_002878395.1). Lineage (NCBI taxonomy): Eukaryota > Viridiplantae > Streptophyta > Magnoliopsida > Solanales > Solanaceae > Capsicum > Capsicum annuum. The sequence continues at coordinate 31,992,800 of NC_061114.1, forward strand.
TTGCCTCTTTTCCGAAGAGGCACTTTATGGCTATATAAATCTGTATTTTTCCACAGGTTTAGTACGAAAATTTTTGCACTTAAAAACATTTCTCTTTCTTTTAAAAACTCTGTGTGATCATCTCCCATTGAGTGAATTCAAAGAAAACCAGAACGTTTGTGGTACCTCTATTGTCTTATTGTAAAGCATGACAACTAAAAAGAAATAAGGTGAGTAATGATAAAAAATATTTATACCGTAAGAAGTTTAGTTTCTTTCCACCTATAAATTGAGAACCTAATTCACTAGCTTTTAATCTACACCACAATATTTCTCTAAGTTGACTGACCAAAAGACTTATCTTTATGAGTACATCAATAATCCTAACTTAAGGTCATATATTACCTCTCCTAATATGCAAAAACTTTCTAAAACATGTGGAGTGCCTTTTTGCGAATGTTAAAATCTTAAGAAAGAAAAAAGGTCCCTAAAGAAGGTAAAAATATATCGTAGAATGATTGAAATATCATTTAATACTTTATTGATACTTCACCTAAATATGTTGCTCTATTGCTTGTAATAACCGCCTCTCTTTTCTTATTTTGTTGAAGCTTTGATCTTATGCAAACTTGTTTAACGATGATCGTTATATTAATCTATCTTTTTCTTGCATATTATTTGATTTAATGCGTTTGCACTTGTATTAGATATATACTATGAGGATTAATGAAGGCAAGTATGCATTATACGAAAGAACGTAGACGAAGAAGTTGTTATCAGAGAAACTGAAAAGAGAAAGATGAAGAAGATGAGAGAATCATTGTAGTTAGTAGTTATATTCAATTCAGTCGGTTAGTAATAGTACATGATCATGTAATATAGAAACTAGATGAATGATGATAGTAATAACTGTTGGGTTTGTGGTGAAAGTGAATAGAAAATGGAGAGAAGAAAAATGGAGAAAAAAGTGAAAATGTGAGTTCACTTTAAGAAACAAGTGTTCTCCCACATTGGTGGAAGAAAGGAACTTTTTATGCTTAAATTAAGAAGCATTCCTTTATATGGATAGCAAGGCAAGAAGAAGACAAGCCTTGCACTATTGTTGTAACTGCTTGGCTTTGGCTTTGGCAAATGTTTGAGAAATTATCTTTTTGAATAAAATTCATTTGAAACTTAAAAATTATTGATGTTTTAATTCAAGATTCGATAAGAAATTTTTCTCCATTTGTGGATGCATTCGATCATGTGTGGACGCATGTCACAATACATCTCGAAGGGACACGATCCTTTGAGGCACTGTTGCAGAATAGGAAGGTGATTTTCACATGCACTTCGCCACCTGCGGACACAGGTGCTAGCTCGTGTCAGCCTACGCACACTGGTTTGTGAAAAAACCTTACATGTGGGCACATGTCATGACTTGCGGTCACTGATGGGGTCCGCAGATTATCCAAACATTTCAAAAAGTTATAAATTTTGATGAACCATTATTTCTTTTCAAAAGTGAAATTTTTCGGCTATAAATACATGATTTTTCCTCACGTTTTGGTACAAAATTTTGAAGTGAAAAACATCTTTTTCTTTTAAAAACTTAAGTGTGATTTACGAATTGTTGCGTGTATTCAATGTTCAGTAAATTTGAGTTACTACTATTTGCTGAAAAGAATTATTTTATCCTGAGAGGAGATATTCTATTAACCTCAGGTACTTGAGGGGAATAAATTTCTCAAGGACACACCGGTGAATTTGATGGACTTGAATCTATCTATCTTCATCTCTTTGAAAATGTTGGTTTTATTATTTTCCTTAAAATAGTTTGAACTTCTTTGTTGTTTTTGACGTTGTTATTAAACTTGTTGAAGTTCATTATTGTAAATACATATCTAGTACTTGAAAAACAATAATCGTAACAAATTTAGTAATCAGTATTTTGGTTTCTGGAGATAAAAACCTTTTGATTTTCTACTCTGTTTGAACTTGATAGTGATTTGAAGATATAAAACCTTCATCTTAAGTTAAATATCAGTTGATGATTAGAAGAACATAAAAACTTCATCGTTAAACTAGAAATAAGTTGATTAAATTTTAAAATATTATTGTTAGTGTTCTTAAATACTAAGTTGTTTACCTTATTGTGATAATAAAATGACTAATGATAATCAAGTCGATGATAGAATGGTGAATGTTGCAGCAACAAACATTGTTACTTCAAGTCATTTGAATGCTGCTCCTGCCATGGCATCGACGGAATAACAAAAAATTTTTGGTGTTGATTTCAAGCATTGGCAGCGGAAGATGTTTTTTTAGTTGATTAATTTAAGTCTTCAAAGGTTCATCATGAAAGCATTTCTGAATTACCAGTAGAAACTCCAAAAAAATACTTCATACTGACAGAAGCTTGAAGACACTCAGACTTTTTGTGTAAGCATTACATTCTGAGTGGCCCACAAGATGACTTGTAAAATATGTACAACAATATTAAGACCTCTAAGGAACTCTGGGATGCTCTTGAAAACACGTATAACATAGAGAATGTCAAAATGAAAAAGTTCATTGTTGCAAGATTTCTGGACTTTAAGATGGTAGACAATAAAGTTGTAGTTACTCAAGTTTAAGAGTTATAAGTCATAATACACGATCTCCTTACTTAAGGTATAACTTAAATATACATTTATTGAACACATTAAGTTTGTTCTTTATAATCACATAACCTTTGTTGTAGGTTTGATCGTGAATGATGTTTTTCAAGTGGCTGCAATAATAAAAAAGTTACCACATTTATGGAGAGACTTCAAAAACTACTTAAACCATAAATGTAAGGAGATTTCTGTTTAAGATATCATTGTGAGGCAAATGATTGAAGAGGACAATAAGACAGTATAAAAGAGGTCTCGTGGCAATTTATTAATAAATGGAGTAAAATTGTGGAAGATTATTCCACTAAATCAAAGAAAAGAAAGAAAGCATCAAGACAATAGAGAAATCCTCCTGGAATTTTTAAAGGAAATTGATTTAATTGTGGAAACATTGACCATAAGTTTGCAGATTGTTAGGCTTTAAAAAAAGGGCAAAAAAAGGATCAAGCAAACATGGATGAATTTAAAGACGACATGAATGATTTGTGTGCTATGCTTTTGGAGTGCAATCTAGTTGAAAACTCTATAGAGCGGTGGGTTGATTCAGATACCACCCGCTATATGTGTGTCAACAAAGAACTATTTGCATCATGTGCTTTGACTTAAGATGCTGAGAAGATATTTATGAAAAACTCCGCTACGACAAAGGTTGAAGGAACATGCAAGATTTCCTTGAAGTTGACATTGCAAGGTGGTAGTACTAAACAATATCCTTCATGTTATGGAGTTGCAAAAGAGCTTAGTTCTATTTCTATATCACCCTAATTTTTGAGCTAGAATTTGAACTATCGTTCCTACGTGTGTAAACTCTAATCTCATAATTTATATTTGAATACATTTTTCATGATCCTTATCCTAGTGTGTGAGTGATTATGAGGTCAGAAATGTTCATAGGAATCACTTAGACCAAAGTTGAGCTAAGAGCCTTTGATTCAGCCAAATTTTGGTATTCGATTCTACAAGGGTCAAATTTGAATCTTTATAACTTTTTATATATATGGAATTTTTTATCTCAAAACACACCAAATGATAGATAACTGAATTATCTTTCCAACGATATAAATTTTGCCTTAATTCGATACCCGAGCAAAAAGTTATGACCATTTTTATGAGAAATAGTAAGCATCCGTGACAGTTCCGTGGCGCGTTGGACTCTCCCCAGGAATAAGGGATGCGATGCGGAGGTTATTACCGCTCTATTTCAGCTTGCTAAGGTCAAAGGGGTAATTTGATCCTTTCCCCTCAACCCCAATTGTCCAAAACACAATTTATAACACCAAAAATGGCATTATTTTCCCATCATCCTCAAAAGAACTCACGTAAAAACCCTCCCCCATCCAAGAACAATAATCCAAGCTTATTTTCTTAAGAACACAAGGATTCAAGCTTCAATTTCAAGATTTTTTCAAGAATCCATTCAATTAAGATATGTGGGTATTCATCATTAGGTCCCTTTCACCCATTTAGACCCAAAACACTTATTTTTAGAATGAGAGTATTAATCTTATTCTACTTTATGAAATTAATCTATGAATCCTTTTCCAAATCAATTAAAAATCATGTTTACAAGTGCTTACACGTGAATTAAGCTATTTTAGGTTTTGGGTTGAAAGATTTCATTCCATGTTCCATTGTTTTTATGTTAAATCTCCAATTTATGAATTTAGCTATGTAATCATGTTGTTTTCTCTTTCCTAACCCATTTCCATGTTCAAATTCATACTTCTCACTTATTTGGTGAAATGTTTATGTCTTGAGTCTTTGAACCATGATTCCATGATACGCTTTTAAGCTTGATATTGTATTTTATGATCATTAAGTGCTGGCGGGTTATGAAGACATGATACCTATGTGTTTTACATGATTTTATATTTTCAAGTAACAAGTCAGTTAAGCCATGAACCTTATTATTATACTCAGATAATTATAATCATGATGAGCACTATCAGAAATAACATTCAGTTGAATTTAGTTCAGTTCAATACCATTGTCAGTTTAGTTGGGAGTGGGATTTAGCACTGAGTGAATGCAGGGATAACGACTCCCCATCAGTTTGGGTAGAGTCATTAGAAGCAGTCTTAAAGTTCCTGAACTACGTAGCCAGTGTAGGATATGAGGGATCACCCATCATCTTAAGCTTGACTTCCTCTCAGGGGTCACTCATCTATTTAGGCTTGACACCCTGGTCCTTCGAGACAACAGATTAGTGCATCCACACAACCAGTGTTAGTACCCATGGTACGGTACTGACACCCTTCTAACTGGGGTTACAGGTTGGAACCCAATTACCTCATATTAGGCATGTAGGTTACATGATACCTCCCACAGTTCTAGTATAGTTATTCAGATTAAGTACAGTTTTGTTTTACATGATCAGTATTCAGATATCAGTTAATTGGTATACAGATATTAGTTAACCAGTATTTAGATATTAGTTAATCAGTATTCAGATGTTAGTTGTTCAGTATTCGATCATCAGCTATTCAGTACTCAGATATCAGTTAGTCCATATTCAGATATTAGCTACTTAGTATATAAACATTAGTTATCCCTTTACTTAGATTTCAATCACTCAGTCACACAGACATTAGTGATTTAGTTAATTAGATAAACTTAGTACATATTATGTTTGGTTTTGTATGTTTATGAATTCATGCTCAGTATATTGGTATATTCAGATCCTCGAGTTATGACAGTTTTCATCACATAGTTTCAGACCCAGAATTCATACATGATCCTAAGTATAGTTTTATAGAATGTTCAGCTTTACATGAGATTTACATACAGTATTCACGTTTTACCATATCCCAGCTTCACTTCTACTTATTCTACAAAAGTAAAGATTTAAGAAACTAAGTATAGTGGTTCACCAACTTATCAGATTATGTTTGTTACTCATGTTTTAAGATACTCCAACTTTTAGTTGATTTCAGTCTCTTAGTGAGTTTATTGCACTTAACATGCCTATTTTAAGATTGTGTATCTATTCAGTTTTACTTAATGCATTCACCCACTTACTTAGTACATTACAAAGTACTGATCCACATATATGTCTATGTTCTACATTATCTCATAATGTAGGTAGCAATTGTATCCCACACATCATAATCAAACAGTTTATAGCTTCCATCCAACAGGTAATGAGTTCTCTTGTTTCGAGGACTCCAGTCAGTTATAGTTCATATTCCATATTGTTATTATTCATATGTATTGATTAGTGGTAGTAGAAGGCATGTCCCAGCTATCTGTAGTCAGTATAGTAGAGGCTTCGTAGATAGTCAGTCAAAGTCATTGCATGTAATACAAGTTTCTTTCTTCAGTTTTATCATGATGTAAATTTTATCAGTATTATACTTATTCATATTTCCTTATGATCATGTTTTCTCTTAACAAATTTAATTTTCATACAGTTTAAATCAGTTGTTCAAGCAGTATGCCAGTTCATGGATTAACTTCAATTCACTTGTGGTTCCAAGCACCGTGTTACGACTAGGGGATAGTCTCGGGTCGTGACAAACTTGGTATCAGAGTATAGGGATATTCATCCTAGGAGAAGAATAGAGGATAATTATCTGCTACTAGAAATTTTCATCCTAGGAGATGAATGTAAGATAACTCTCTACTATTAGGAATATTCATCCTAAGAGAAAAATACTAGATAACTGTCTACTATAGGAATGTTCATCCTATGAGATGAATGCAAGATAATTGTCTTCTACTTGGAATGTTTATCTTAGGAGATGAATGTTAGATAACTATATGCTACTAGGAAATTTCCTCCTAGAAGATGAGTTCTGGATAATTGTCTATGACTAGGAAATCTTATCCTAGGAGAGAAATGAAAAATGATTGACAAATTCATGAAACAAAAAAAGAGTGAGAACTTTTACTGTAATTCCATTTTTAGTCTTAAACCTTGGAAATTGCTTTTATATCAACAAAATTTGCCCATATTTTAGGAAAGGAAAGATTGTGATTTTCATAATAGTGGTCAGTTTGTTGTCGTCTTTGAATGCAACAAACTTCTTTTATTTCTACGTTCGACTTTGACCTTAATTTTAGCAGATTGTCCTTTTTCATAGGTTATCTTATTGTAGAACTACTAATTAAATATTTCAAACTTTCATAATTATTATACTGGACTCATCCAACAATTATTGAGCCTTGTAGTCATTCTCAACTTGTCAATAACAATAAATTATGGTGTTCTTCATTTCTTATTGAATTATGTCATATTTGATGTACTGGTAAGACTTTGCTTTGTATAATTGAAAAGTTGGTCGCAAATTTTGTAATCATTTCTTATTTATGTAATAAAGATCGACTCAAAATAAATAAAAATGAATAAAGTGATGAAAAAAAGAGCATTTAACCAATAAAGTCCCTTTGGAAAATATAAAAGAAAGAAATGAGGGACTTGTTGAATGATAGTAAACTTTAGTGATCAAGACATGCATTTTGAATCAAAATAACCGATTTGTCGATCTTATCTAACTTTATTCTTGTTGAACATTTAGACTTTGAAGTCAGGCTTTGTAGTTTTTACTTTTGTACTAGACTTTAAAACCTTAATCAACTGGTGGTGCTCCAAAGAGTTTTCACCAACAAGTCCTCTCTTATTTTCTACGTCTCACTCACCATTGTCCTATAGCGTTCATGAAAGTTTTCAACAATAATAGTCTCTTGTTTTTCACTTTCTCTCAATGATATCTTATGATGTTTGTGACGTTTTTCTTTGGTAATATTGTCTTATGAAAGTGATATGACATTGCTCTTCATATGATGGTCAGTTCTGAAAGCATGCTTGACTTATCATTCTTAAAACTTGATCAGATGGTATCTCTTTGACTGTAACATGGCTTTTGAATAGGGTTAGAAAGAAAGGAATGACACGAAGGCTCAAAGATAAGACATATTACATGATTAAAAACTTACAACTTTTGAAATTGACTTTTTTGGCAAAAAATAAATGCTCTTTTTGCCCCAATTTCTGTGACTCGTAGTTTTTAGGACTTTTCTTAGACCAAATCTTAAAGTAGGGTTGTCTACGTATCTTTTCAAAGGAAAATTAGGTCAAACCTAGTTCATGATGCTTCTTTTGATTTTTGAGTCTAACTTTGATTTTTTGTTCTTTTTCTTATTTTCTTTGATTATTTTCTTTTTGAACTTTTTTCTGACCGTTTTTTTTCTTGACATCCATTTTTAAACATTTTCTAACTTAATTTTTTTGAATCTACTGGGATTCCCAAAGAGGCATATGAATAAATTAAAACTTAGGCTCAAAAGGGATAGAAAGGGATGATAAAGTATTTGGATAGTAGAATAAAATGTCTTCATCATATCAATTCTTAAAATGTCAAATACAAGCATTGCATGTTAAAGATCGAAAGTGAAAATCACAACATCTATAATGATGGACATGTATGTCACTTTTTGTTCCTTTATTGTTCACTAGAAATCTTTATTTAGACAATATCTTTTCATAATAGGTTATGCAAGTCGATTTAGATCGAACTTGCCTTTTTAGTCTTTTTGATATCAAAGAATTTGTTTTCTCTTATTGAACTTCTTCAAATAGTTGTAACTCAAGATGTTTCAGTCGTGTATCATTTTCTCAAATGTTTTCTTCTCTTTCAAATTCTTTGATGTATGGAGTTCATGGTTGGAATTTTTTTAAGATTTGATCAAAACTTTCACATGCATATCATGTCACTAAAACTAAAATGAGAAGAAATATATAACAAGAGAGTTAAGTAGAATGAACCAAAATAACTCAAAATAAAAAAATTGCATTTCATTAAATGAAGCTAGAAATGTTTGACAATACAACAACTAATTACAATCTAGGTTACAATCCTAAAATTTACTCAAATGATCAAACTACGGTACGACTCAACTAAATAATTAAAATAAAAGGATACAAGGGTTTTACAAAACAAACAAACAAAACAACCTGAATTGAATGATAGAAATGATGATAAAATAGACTACCAATACACACCTTCATGGAGAAGAAAGGAGTGATTTTCCAAAGCCACTAGGTGCACATCAGCCTTAACCGATCTTCCAACAATTTTAGTTTCTTTTCCTTGAGAATTGATACATTCCTTCCCATCATATATCATCTCAATGAAGTGTACGTCATTATTGCTGACAGGGTGTTCTTAGTAATGGTTGGGGGATCACTACTTGAACCACAATCATCTTTTACTGAATCATTCTTTCCACTTTTTTTTTCAAAAATTGGCATTCTCCAGTACTATGACCTAGATGATCAGAATGGTACTCACAACGTGCAGTAGGATTGAAACCTTTTGAATTTAAATCTGCATAATTCTGGGGGATGGTTCCTATCATCTTCAAACTTTTAAATTTCTTGAACAAATATGTGTAAGACTCTCCAATTGGCGTTAAATGATCTCTACGCCTAATATTTCATCCATATTTCTACCTTGGATGAGATTTATAAGATGCTCAAACATTCTGATAATAAGCACGAGGATTGTGATGTGTTGGTGCTCGCATTAGGGATAACTTGGTGGTCAGATACATGATTGTGCATTGTAGATCCCATATTGAGGTTTGGCAATAGAGCTCTAAGAGTCCTATATGGCCATTTCTACATCATATTTTTTCCTCCTAACCTTAAAATTTCCTGCACCATTTTGAATTTCTTGTGTAGTTGCCTTAAAGTATAAAAACATATGCCTTATCCTATCCTCATTTCATCTTCCACTATTTCACCCATTTTTATGAAATCATTGAAAGATCTACCCATAAATGATCTTAACCTATTGAAGTAAGTTGAATTTTTTTCTTAAATAAAATAATCAACCATCTTACATTCCACCATAGGCAGACTAACTCGAATAGCTTGCTCTCTCCATCTTATCCTATACTCACAGAAGCTTTTATCAAACTTCTTCGTTATCTTCATCAAAGTGACACGAACTAAAATAATGTCTATGTTTAATTAAAATTAATGGACAAAAGCTTGAGTTATGTCATTCCATGTGTACTACTTGCTAGCATCCTGACGAGTGTATCATTCAGAGGTTGATGAACTCAAACTTTGATTAAAATAAGCCATCAAAAACTCATTTTTTCTGCCAGCCCCTTTTATTTTGATATAATAATTCCTCAAATAGGAAATAATATCCCCATCTCCATTGTATGACTTAAGCTTTTGTATTTTAAAATCTGTTGGTAATTAAATATCAAGAAATAAGCACAAGTCTTTTGAGGACACATTCATTGTTCCACCTATGTCTTGCATATTTTGTAAGGCTTGTTCCAGACTCTTAACCTTCCTATATATCTCACCCTAATCCCCCATCATATTATGTTACTTATTATCGATTGTCAAATAATTTCGACATGTTGGTTAAACTAGCCACAAACTCTAAAGTTTATTTATGGAGATTAATAGTTGTTATCAAATGTAGTAGGTTGAGTCTCATTAATAGACTGTGATTCCCCAAAAAAAATTTTTGTTAAGATCACGGACGAAAATGTATTGAATTCTGTTCTTTATCATAATTAATAATTTTTTTGTGTGGAATTTCTAGATATATAATCCGTCATCGCGTAGAGCATTGAATAAGATTTCCAACGATATGTGGATCATCCAAAACGGACCCTCGAGCGATAAGTTGTGATCATTCCGATCTAACCATGAATACTGGTGAACAGTAAATGTGCAGGAAAAAAATACTGAGGCCAGGCGAATTTTAGGGTCAACTTCAAATGATCATAAATCCTTGTACATAATGATATGAGTGAGCTACTATATATCAACAGAAAGCTCTGAAAGTCCTCTTTCTAATGAAATTGGTTTCATTCAATTTGGCCATCGGAGCAAAAGGTTATGGTCGATCTACTTTAGCCTATCAAAACAGTCCACCAAATGACAGATTTGACATTATTTGATTTTTAAGGGTATTTTGGTCATTCCCACTCCAATCCATCCGGGTAAACCATGGGTTTAAGTCTATTAAGAGCATTCAATAGCTCATTTTTCTCCAAAATTTCCTAAGGCTCAAACCTCAACCCTACTACTCCAAATTTCATCCTTCTTTGTCTCTTGATTGAACCGTAGAAATTTCAAATTGATTTAGGATTCGATTTGATCATGTTAAGGGCTTTGAGAAGCACTCTTTATCTTCATGAATAAAGTTCTAGAGTCGGAAGTTCATATTCATCTTTCATTTTTAGGTATGTGGGGCTTTGAACAAGATTATTCTTTCAATCTTATGCCCGGTATTTTTGTTGAATTACATTGACATGAGATTTTACATATTTTACCATGAATTGGAAATATGGTTTTATATCTTCTATTATTGTCCATGAGCTATGAGATTATGTCATCCGATATATGTATGATGTTGAGATGGAATTATGTCCAAAAAGTATTTGATTATGAGAGTATGATGATTTAATTTGTTAAGCCTTGATTTATACTATCATTCACTATTTCCTTATTATGAATTTATAATTGATATTGAAAATTCTATATCCCTACTATGGGTTGATGTCTCAAGTACCTTTAAATGAGAGTTGGATGGCAAAATGAGAAATGTTGATATTGAAGTTGCAATGAGTCTTGGTATTTTCCGAATGGTTTTGATGAGTTAAATTATTGAAAATATTATGTATTGAGTCTTCATATCCTTGTCCAAATGTCGAGTCGGTTATGGTTCAATGCATTGATACCTTATTGATGTTGAGGAAGATTAAAATATTTTGAGCTAAAATGTGTTGAGTTAGAATCCACAAATTGATATGATTTGATAAATGAGAAAGAGATTTGATTTGGTCTTTATGATAGACCCTTGTGATGTTGTGGTGGATTTCCTAACGTGTTCTGAGCTTGTCGGAGAGTAGTACTTAGAACCGAGAGGAAAATTTGGTATTTCCCCAAACCTATGTGCCATCATAGGGTTGTTTGATGATGATATTATTGGCCAGAGAGCCCAATTGTGATTATTGCAGTTTTAACGTTGTACTCCCTAGCAAAGAGTATGACGCTCCTGCCAACAAGAGTTTCAAACGTTGGTATTCCACGTAGCTCACGTGGGATTGTCGGTTATAGAAAACTCTTCTGTCCATAAGAAAATACCGAGTCACTCCGAGTTTTGATGTGGTAAGTCAAGTTGCCTATGATGATCTATAATGATTTATGAGGTTTTTCACATATATTTCCTATCTAAGATGTTATGAGTCGCATGATTCAATGTCACTTAAGCCAGGTGGTCATTATGGTCCGTATGCACATTTTTACGAAATTTATGATATTATTTATATTTTGCATGCGTCCCCACATACTCAGTACGTATCTTGTGCTAACCCACATATTTCTCTATGGGCTACATTCTTACCATGATGTAGGTTTAGGTACTCAGCCGCAGCCGCGACACTGATATCCAAGTTCCGCATCTACATTTCTTTAGTGGTGAGTCCTCATGGTTCGAGGATCAAGTTACTAGTTTTGGTGCTGTTGTTTTATGATTCCTTTGTTCTATTGAGTCAGTTGGGGGTTTGTCCCAATGGCTCGTTAAATTTGCTGTATAGAGGCTATGTCAGACTAGTGTATTGTTGGGTTGGTTTGTGTATAGACATTCCATATATGTACAATCTAATGCTATTCCGTGCCATGTGAGATGTGATATGATATGTACTTATATATATATATATATCCTTAGCGTAGCGTGTATGTTGTTGTGTTGGAACCCAAGAGTAGTGTTTTGTCTTAAAGGGTTAGCTTGAGGCTACGTGTACCCTTTGGCACCGTGTGGCGTCTCGGGATGATATTTCGGGGAGTTACATATACCTAGGAATAGGAAGTGGTTATGGAATTGTGAAGGTGGAAGTAGAAAGCATGACAAGAGGAGTTTTCTGGGAAGAACGATTAGAGGTCACACAGTAGAAGTTCCTGGAAAAGTAGGAAGATTGTATGTTTGGCTAAAACCTGAAGGGTAAATGAGATCTATTGTCCCAGTAAATAGAGTTTGAGTGTAGATTGGTATAGTGGGAGCACCATTAGAAATACAGTGGGATGGCATAGGTGAAGGTTGGACAGTATTCCAAGCATGATACACATGAGTCAATTATTCTTTCAACATTCTTACTTCCACAAACAACCCTGATTCTCGTTCAGTTCACTGGGTTTGAAATTCATCACTAATTAAAGTGGTCCTTTTTTCAGCCATTGGTACTTTTTTCTTTGATCTTGTGAATTAGTTTTGTTTTCTCAATTTACCACAAATCAACCACATTAAACTAACAGAATAGTAGAGATGATGAATGAGTTAGGATTTAACTTTTTTTTTTGAAACTTTAGAGGAAAATAAATTATAAAGATACAAAAGAAAGATTTTTTTTTAATTTTCTATAAAAAGAAGTTCAAAAAAATATTTCTAATTTTTTTTGTTTTGAATTACAAATGAAAATAAAATCTAAAATTATAAAAAAAAAATCTTTTTGTATTTTTCACTTAAAGATGAGTGTCAAACAAACTAATCTAAAAGAATCAAGAAAGAAAATTTCTTTTTTCCCCTCTTTTTGAATAGGGCAAAAACATCACATTTTTTATTTTTAAATAAATATCACCGTATTCAAGAAGGATTGTCTACGTAGCCCACTCTAAATGTGAGAATTAGGTGTGTGCAGTGTCTTGATTAGACAGTTGAGAAGTCTATGAAAGGCTAGACCATGACTTGTGAAACACTACTCTTAAGTATAAATGAATATGAATTCTTTTTGATTTTTTAACCATGAAATCGTTCTAAAGATAACTTTAAAGAAAATAATAATAAAAGGAAAAGAAATCAAAATACTTATTTTTGAAACTTTTGATTTTTTAAAAGTATAAAATACTATAAGACAGGAAAAATCTTTCTTGAATTTTTTTTAAGATAAAAATGTAGGAAGCTCCTTAATTTTTATATTTCTTTGGGATTATCTAGTTATACATGTATGCTAATGAAAATAAAGAAAATCTCTTTTTGAATTTTTTTATTTTAAGAATTGAGTGCAAAAGGTAATAATCTTTTTGATGTTTTGATATGTGAAAACACGTCACAAACAACTCCGACAAAAATAAGAAAATCTTTTTTGATTCTTGGTTTTTAATTTTTTTTTCAACCTATCCTTGCAACCCTAAAAAATTAGTTCACCAAATGACCTTTATACCCTAAAAATGCAACAAATAGCACATAGGAATACTTTGGACTAGTCTCTTACAAAAGACAATCGAATCCTGATAGGTCTTAGCATGATGCACATATTCGTGTCTTAAAGGTTGACCTTAGGTGGGGTCTTCTAACAAGGTAATGTCGTTTGGGGTAGCACGTGGTCGATAGCTGCTGCACTAGCTATTCTCTCACATCTTGATTCAATGCCACCCCTCCTATATAATTTGAAAGACTCAATAATATATTTGTGTACTCTTAAAACATACTTTGAGACTTTTGTCAAAAGACATGACTCTAGATAATGAACGTGATTACAAGTATATAAAGAGTAACAGATAATAAAAAAAATAGTAAAAAAGTAACACATAAATATCCAAAAATGATGAAAAATAATAAAACAAACAAGATATCTACTCAACTACAGTGTCAAATAAGTTGATATGAATCAATATATGAAACTCAAACAATATGTAAACTAAGCCGATGTGGATCAACATATGAAGCTTGAATTCTGAAGTTCCCAGCAGAGTTGCCAGCACTATCACATCCCTTTTTTTTACCAAAATATTTTACTTAACATTTCAAAAAGGGGTTTTAAATCCCAATGTGACTAAAAAGGTGTTTCAAAATGTATTTTAAATTAAAATTAAAGTCATTACTTGATATTGAGTTTTGATGTGACAAGTCGCCACTTAATATTTTACTCTTCAATTGATTCACAAACAGAGATTTCGGTTAAGAAATTTTATTAATCGAGGTGAAAGTATGAGGCACCCCTCGATCTTGTGGTTTTAGCATGGCCACTTTGTTGATTCGTATCGACTAAATAGACACTACAAATGAATAAATCACACAAAACAAATAAACACATAAGAAACGTACAGAAATAAAGAATAATGTCATGGTTGATTATACTGTTCAAAATAAAAAGAATGTACGAAAAATAAACTTATTCTAACCTAACTATCCTAAACTACATTTTACTCGACATCCCAGGTCTTGATCACAATTGGGCTGCCAAGTACATAGTACTTCGTGACATTTTCAATAAAAAGAATACATTTGAATTGAAGGTAATAATCAAGCACATACAACCAATCAACAAATAAGCAAATGTAATCATTCAAAATGTGCCTACACTAATCATCGTCTTAAACATAATACTATCGATAGAAAATATTTCCAAATGAAAAGCAACAACGAATCAAGGTATACTAATGCGTATTCAAATTTATCAATTTTCAATTCCTTCAAAAATCATAGATTTCAACCAAATCGAGTTCATTGTTTTAAAATTTCGAGTGGAATAACCAATCAATAACAACACGAAGCAAGGAAAAAATAGTAAAACATTAAACAAACCACTAAAACATAGTATATAAAACTTATTGATAAAATAAGGATAAAGAATTAGTCCTCAAAGCTTCTCAATTACGATTGCGTATTCGGAAAAGATACAATAACCGTGTTACATGAACAACAACTCACTATCATCCATTGACCAAAACACCGATGAAAACTGCAACTGAATGACTTCATTTCAGTTAAAGAATAAGACCATAAACTCCCTCTCCATTTTTCATGGAGAAGAGGGTGTGGAGAAGGGGAGAGTGACGAATAGAGGTTGAGATGGAGGTACTAACCGGTGGGTTTATCCAAAGTTGAGCGGTGACAGTGAAATTAGAATAAGTTGAAGGGTTTGTTTTCGTAGTGAAGACGACGGGGGTCTTCTTGATTAATTTTTATAATTGTTTTAATGGAGTAATTGAAGTGACATTAATGGTGTTATGATATTTTATTGTTTGAATAAGAAGATGATGGTGGTGTATCCTTTATTAATAGAGAGAAGTCTATAGTGCTGTTATTAGGTGGCAACAAAATTCACCCGTCAGAACTAAGTGCAGCGAAGTGGTTGTGAAGTGAGGCGGCGATGGTGGAGTATTTGTGGAGAAGGTTAATGTTGGTCCTTAGAATTAATAAATGAATTAATATATGGTTATTAATGGAGGAGTCGGTTGGTTGTTTTTGTTAAAGACGGGGGAAAGTGAAAATCAATGGAGTAAAAGGGTGTTGTTACTATAAGGGAGGTTGATGTTGTTGTGTGTGTTGGTGGAGAGAGATCGATGGTGGTCCAGCTATGATTTTTTGATGGTGGAGCAGTTGTGGTTCCCAAAAAATTGGAAAAGATCAATTCGTATTAGAGGGGTGGTTGTTCATGGTTGCTAGAAAAAAATGGAAAAAGGGGCCTCTTTGGTTGAAAAACATGAAGGAGTAGTTGTATATTGTCATAGAGAGTTTTTGGAAAGGAAAAAAGCAAAACGTCCTAAACCATGTGTCCAAAAATTCCCAACAAATGTAAATAGACATTGTTACCCCTTAACCCCCTAATCTTAATTAGGAGCTAATTTTCCTCCCAAAACTTAATTCCCCTAATAAATCCTAGTTTTTCCTCAAAAATTTAATGTAATGATTAATTATAAAGAGAATACTTAGATAATTGGGATTATGCATGCTAAAAATTAATACATTGAACATTTCAATAATTGATTTTTTTAACTAATGTACAAGTTAACTTGCATTTGATATCCTTCAATAAACATCAAGAAGATCAACATTAACTCTATCGATTATCATTTTGAGTATGAAAAGAAACAACACAAGTTCTAGTTTATCGAGGGAACTAGATAAAGGAACACATGAGACAAGAGACACAAAAGATTTAAGAAACACAGTGGTGAAATTATTTGGATTGTGTGATGATGATAGTGTTCTCAATGAAGACAAAGATACGTCTACGGAAAATATTGTTTCAAATAATCATGAATTCATGCATAATCCTAAACAAGGCCCAGTTGAAGGTATGGAAGTTTTTAGTTTGGAAGAAGTGTTTGTTTTCTACCAGGAATATGCTAAACATGCTGATTATAATAAGAAGACCTATTACCACATTGAAAGATTCAAATTCTCCTAAGTATGCTATAATTACATATGATAATGGTGGTGGGAAACAAAAAAGTATAAAATGTATAAGAGGTCGTTACGCCCTGCCAGAATAAATTGCTCGGAAGCATATCATTCACACGAGTTAGATCCCAATGTGTCCAAACTCATTATTGGTCATAGGAGTTTGTCAGGCAGTTTGAAAAGGTCAGTGGAAGCTCATGATAGAGCTGGTGTTAGAATATCAAAGAACATTAAATGCACTAAGCTCTAGCTGATGGGATCGAGAATTTGTGTTGTCTTCCCAATTATTATAGGAATTACATACACAATGCAGGGAGATTGAGAATGGATCAAGGAAATGATGAGTGTGTAAGAAAATTCTTTGTTGTAATACAGCTCAAGGACAGTGATTCTTTTATGCCTTCAACCTAGATGGTATTAGTCTATTGATATATGTATTATGGATTCACCCTCAATCTAAAGCGGCACCCCAAGAATTTCATGACGTTATTAGCTTTGATACTACATATCTCGTTAATAGATTTTGTATTCCATTTGCTTCGTTCATTGGTGTGAATCACCATTGTCAATCTATTCTTCTTGGTTATACCCTTATCTCACATATGACAACAGAGACATTCTGTTGGATTTTCATCACGTTTATAGATTCTATGGGCCATGTTACCCCTTCTTATATGTTGACCGATCAATATGATAGTATAAGTGTCACAACCCAAACTAACGGACCCTCGGGTACCTACGCTATCTAATGTAGTTAGGAAAACCCTTATTACCAAACTAAAAATATGCAGAAAATCTTCCGTTTTTAAGAAAATATCTAATCAAATATCAATAAATATTTTTTACCAAAACTTATTACAACTGTCCTTCACTACCCCAACACCTAGTCAAACATGTACAGGAGCTACCAATTACAACATAGAAAGACAATAAAATAAATAATACTAGGACTCTAACATCTACAAGGAAGAAAGTATAGAAGTTAGTGTTGAATATCGTTATTCTTCTAGTAACTGAAAACTAACCTACATCCAGTCTACTCCCCAAGAAGGAATATAGAAGAGTAGGGTAAGTACAACCACACGTATTGGTAGGCATCATTGGCCAATCGTGTTAGTTCATATAATCATAAAATAGAATTAAGTAAAATTAATCATGACATCTTGAATGGAATATAATTCAACCAAGGCTATAATAACATTATTACTTTACCTAAATAAGTTACATCATCCAATTATTCTCCAAACTTCATCATTATTATATTCACTACTAACATACTCTAGACTCATTAATTCAGACCATCAACCACAATCCAATGCTAATACATCACTATCTCTCTTTATTCACCTTATCTCTTTCATTACCCACACTTAGAGGATAAACCCAATAATCATGGAAAACTTACACTAAAATATCGTGCTAACAATCAAACACTGTCTTATAACATTAAGGAATAATATATAGCCATTCGGATAAACCATAATTACAACAAGATAAATGAAGCAAGTTGACCAACATATAGAAAGTAAACACAGAGTTTCACTTTTCCAAGCATATGTCACTTAATCAATCTCAAGGATACAATCAAGCAGAGAATACAAGTCAACTCATCTCTAAGTAAGACACACTAGAGAACTCAAGTCACATTAACAAACCTTATACATACTATTAAAAAAGGATTCATTCAATTATTGAAGTTTGGGATCATTTCTTTGGGATTATTCATTAGATTCATCACTTTGGATCACTTCATTATCAATTAATTTATTATTATTCTATAATCCCCAAGCCGTCTCGTGGCATTTCATCCAAGCACATCTCACAGTAATACCAAAATTTAACGTTGGTCACATTGCTACTAACGATCTTTAAATAAGTAACAATTATGTCATTTTAAATCTCGCTATTAGAACACCATTATCTTGTTATCAAATTATTAAATCACACAACCATACAAAATCAACACTAATTTTATTCACACATGCTAAGAGACTTATTTTTTCCCAGCTAGGCATGACCTATAGGGACAATCTTAGTCCATGTACCGTACCGACATGGTACCCAATCCTCCATAAATAAGTAATATCAGCATCCATATTCGTACCAACGTGGTACCTGATCCTTCATAAATAAGTAATAGCAATATTTATATTTGTACCTACATGGTACTCGATCCTTCATAAATAGGTAATATCAATATTCATATTCGTACTGGCGTGGTACCCGATCCTTCATAAATAAATAATATAAATATTTATATTTGTACCAGTATGGTACCCAATCCTCCATAACAATATTATATATATTTTATCAAATTCATATTATCTCTCAAGAAGCAATACAACATACTAAATTTACAAGTGCACTTGAAATAATAAGGCAACTTGATTAAGTTATTTTATTTATCAATATTTTGACCCTCTCATGGACATTATTTCAATAATTCATCATGATCAACAATAAGTCATTTATGATATGAATTCAAGTAGTCATCATTGTCAAAATAGCGCTCCATAAGTGCAATTCAATAAATCATCATTATCATCAGCTTAGCCTCTCATGGGCATCCAATAGATAAAGTACTTTTATTAGTACCAAAACATGAATATCATAATATAAATCACAATTTAATACCCCCTTCGTCCCAAATTACCTGTCGCAAATTTCCTAATTTTATTTCCCATTTTACTTGTCTTTTTTCATTAATCAAGAATAGATAAAAAATATTTCTATGTTTTACCATTTGCATTAATTACTTTTCTTTAAATTAAAATGTAAATGTCATTTAATAGGGGTACTATGGTAAACTAGTCATGTTATTAATTATTTTTCTTAATCAATGTGTCATTCCAATTTGGGATGGGTAATTTGGGACTGAGGGAGTACTTAAGCATACAAGACAGTATTAGAGCCCTAATTACTCATTAATTATTAAAACACCACTACATTTTTAAATACTGCAACTTGAGTTCTAACATCACCACATATAACTAGCACATTCAAGTGTATCACTATTCTCTACCTCTTTCCACATAATACAACCATCACACTAATTCAAGTGATATATCCCTTAGATATTACTATGATCATTAATATTTGATCTTTGCATAATTCTCCTCATCATATTATTGCACAATACATTCAACTTACTACCATTATAAATCAACTAGGTTCATCACTAGAATAACTAAAAAATATCATGTCCACATACTAAATTTGCAACAATCTCCTTTTGGGCACATAACATATAATATCATAAATATCACATAATCAATCAATAATGTAATTTTTGGAATTAAATTAAAGTTTTTATGTCTTTATCCATCTCAACTCCATGCGTGCAGGCCTAGACATGCTTTCTCTCATCAATTATAAATTATAAAAATATAAAATAATATATTCTTCTACTCATTAAATCTAGCCTACCTGGACGCCAAACTTTTGGAAGAAGGAAGCAGCAACTAGGATGTTCTTTCCTTTCCTTCATGCCTTGGAATAATCAATCATCTAAAAATCAAGCAAATATAAGAGTATTAAATAATTACTCTTCAAACAAATATCTTGGAGATTCAAACCCACTAATTTTACCCTTAATTTAAGGTCTATATCATTTCCCAAGTTTAATTAACCAGTAATTAGCTCTTTCAAGATTAAACCATCTCTATTAATGGAGAACCATCTCTATTAATGGAGTTTTATGTTAAAGTTTTCATCTTTATGGAATTCAAGGTTCCTAACATTAAAATCCATAATCTAATTTACAAAATTCATGTTAGAAATCTTTAATTTACAATTAAAATCAGTTCTAGGTCATAGTAAAAACACCCATGAGTTTTTTTTCATAAAAAGTTTCACCATTAAAGGTCTTTCTAAGGATTCTAAGATCTTAAAGGACTAAAAGACGAAGAAAATAATGAAAAAACTTACCTCAACAAAGAAATTTCACCTTAAGATTTGGAAAATCACCTCTCTAGGGTTGGAAATTTTTTTTGGAATTTTTATACCTAAAATACAGTTGAAGCTAATTTAAATACCACTAGAATATTCTCTACAGTAAAATCCCATTTCAACCCCGACAGTGCTCAGTAAAATAGTCATAACTTTTTATTCCGAATTTGGATTGACAAATTGTTTATTGTGTCACAGAGAAGACTTGGGGATCTTTAATTTTATGGGTATCAGACTTCTTAACTCCTTATATTCTAAGAGATATGGCCATTTGAAATTGTCCTTAATAGATTCTATTGGAAAAAATATTTTTAACTTAACGTTGTGTTAGGGATATTGTACGACCTTAATTCATACCTAATGAACTTTCAAAGTAGAGTATTGATATTAGTACTCATGAATAATTAAATTTATTGGGCTTGAGTCTATCTAAACACATCGAAAGATTTAAATTTTAGCCGAAAATCTTGAGATAAAACAATAAATAAAATGATGGCTATTTTGGGTTATTATGGAAATTTGGTAACCAAAAAAATGGATCACTATATAAGGGAATTCATAAGTAAAGTGATGACTCATACTATGCATTGCCTGTGCATATGGCATATTCTGGCAAAAAATTCAAAGAAATTAAAGGGCCTCGGCATCCATTACCGCCAAGCTAAGAATGAGCTTGTGTCCATTGTGCTGGACAGTTTAACCAAGGTGGAATTTGATGCTAGATAGGTAAATTTCGTAACAAGGTACAAAATTGAGAACAATTCTTGGTTGATTACAATGTACCATTGTAACGCCCCGAGTTTGTACCCCCGAATGTTACACGGTGCTAGCGTCCCTGAAAGACCACCAGCTAACCTATGACTAGTACCTGCTGCGAGCACTGAACAATAGTAACACTGTAATAATAATATAACTAGAATAAATATGGAAGTAAGGCTGTAAACGCCATAAGGTTCGTAACTGAAACAAATACTGAGATACTGAAATCTAAATACTGAAACATTTGTCTAAAATACTTTAGTCTGAAAGCCTCTAACTGTCTGAATTTGGCGTTGATGGGACAAGCCCCCAACTAACTCTGACTACTGCATACTAAAATACTGTAATAATATAATAACTTTGTCCTCGAACTCTGAGGACTCACCACTAGGTATGTTGCTGATAGAGTGGGTTACTAAGTGTGGTCAGGAGCCTGTACATCTGAACCTATGATATAAAATATCATAGAGAAAAATAAAGGTATGCGTCAGTACTTTGAATGTACTGGTATGCTAAGTGAGGTAGGCTAATATGCATGGGTTCATATGCATGAACAAATAACTGATTGAGTAGCATAAATATAACTAAATGAGAGTACATTCATGAATACATAAACTGTAACTGAGATCATGTCAATACTAGATACTGAGTTTTGAATGTTGATTAACTGATATCTGAGTATACTGATACGGTAACACTGATAGCTGAGTGACTATTTCTAATTGTCCAGATTCTGCAGAGCTATGCTGAGTTCCACTCTGAGATGAGTAATTGTATCTGACAGTCCTGATTCTATAGAACTAAACTGAGTTCTATTCTGAGACTGAAACTAAAAAAGTAACTATGGGAGATAATCATCTAACTAATATGCCCCAAATGAGGTAATTGAGTTTGGGTCCAATTTGTAATCCCAATCGGAAGAGTGTCAGTACCATGCCATGGGTAAAGATAATTACTGAGTCACCTTTATCTAGCAGGTGCTCTGAATGAGAACGGTGGTACCCTCAAGTGGTAGGTAAAATACCTCACCAACCCTCAACTGGCAGTTTGATGTCTCAACCTACGCTGGCTACGTAGTTATGGAATACAAGGACTGTTTCTAAGGATCACACCCTCTGCTAGCAAGTGAGTCCCCATCCTTGTATTCACTCGGTGCTGAATCCTACTCCTAACTGAATAGACTCTGAACAACTTTCTAAACTATACTAGGCTGGACTGAATTGTTACTGATCGTGCTGTCTAACTGAACTGAACTGAGTTCACTGGGTTCCGTTAACTGATGGAATACTACTAAGTTCTATTAACTGACTGAGTCCACTAAGTTTTTAATTGAATATTGAATTGAGATTATGACTTATTACTAAGTACTACTGTTCGTGACACTACTAAGACTATTTTGTAACTACTGTATCTCTAGTTAAACAACTAAGTTTTCGGGTATTGAATACCCACGGGACTCAATAACATGAAAAGTAAAACATAGAGTAAACATTGAAAAGCTTAACACTGTGCACTTGTTCATAACTCATCCATAGAGACATTTTATCAAACACTTGCAAGGTATAGGTTTACACATATACTAGCATGTCATGATTTTTCCCCATTTAATTCACATGAGAAATTTAACAAACAGTTGGGGAGCACCACTATGCACATGATACTAAATAACATGTAGACACCATAACATAAATTCCCAAATTCCCAAACTCAATGGCTTTAACATGAATTCATATGATACTACACACATGATAATCAATTCCACATGAAACTTGTAATAGACTATGAATTAGAAACCCAATTAACATTATAATCATGAACATAATCAAATCCAACATGGAATTCATGAAAAAAAAATAACTTAAAGTTTTTAAAAGAGTTTCATGAACTCCAAGGGTGGAAGGAAACCTTGGATAAACACTTCACATACCTGAGTACTTGAATTAATGAAGACAGGTGGAGTGTTATTGAAGATTGAGCCTTGAAAGTAGATTCCCTAGGGTTTGTTCTTGAATAATTTGAGAGAAGATAATGAATTTTTTGCCCTATGAATGATTAAGTTTGTTTTTTTAGGGATGAATAGGGGTGGGAAAATAACCTAATTACCCCTCTGGACGCGGCTTTTTAGCAGAAACCGTGCCCAGTGACATGCAGATCGATGTATCGCATCGATGGTATCGATGCTATGGCCGACACGCCGCATCGAGTCCATGTCGGCTCACTAGAATTTGACACTGGGAGTTTGAAAAATATTTATCAATGCTATAGGCAATGCGGCGCATCGAGATCACGTTAATCCACTGGTTTGGTCTCCCAAACTTAATTCAAACGAGGTCTAAAAAATTCAAAACTTATTCGGGGATAGCTACTGACATTCCTGATCATGAATCAACCTAAAAATCTACACTTTAAGGTCATAAGGGTTGAAAAATAGGATTGCCAACTTATGAGGCTAAAATAAATTCTAAGTGTAAACACTTAGCTGAAATTTCTAAGTCTGGGACCTCTTTTCAAGCTTTAACGGACTTATTTAAGCTTAGAATTTTATGGGATCTTATAACCATGAGGGGATAATTGGGTTCCTATCTACTTGAGTCATTATTTTTGGGCTAGCATGAAATCAACTAAACGGAGTGAGGCAATACATTCCTATTTTGATAGTGTTGTAAATATTAGGAACACTCTAAAAGTCTTTGTAGAGTAGTACAAGGTTTCTCTTTTGGATAAATATGAGAAGGAGTTAAGGGAACAACACAAGTTCAAGTACACCAAAACTAGGTGCGAAACCTGTTTACACTGGGAATAGCAAATGAATGGCGTGCTGACATGAAATTTATTTAAGATGTTTCAAAGTAAAATTTATTGAATGATGCAATGCAATTTAGCTATTGTAGTTGATTCTCATTCGAGGCTTGTGGAAAATTACAGTATTATTGATGGATTGATTCAGATGTAAGGCAACAAATTTGTATTCACTGTTGAATATCATCCCGAAGGTCAATATCTAAGCTTTAAATGCATGTATTTTGAGTCACATGACATCATTTTGAGTCACATAATGAAGGTAATAGCTCCTGTAAACATTTGTCTTATCCCCGACCGGTATATTTTAAGGAGATAGCGAAAGGACGTTTTTCGTCCTCATTTGAAGTAATTCTTTGCTAGGGGTTACACATAAATATCGGAGGAGTAAAAACTATATAGAGAGGTAGTGGGTAGGGTTGAGAACATTACTGATATTGATATGGACTCAAAAGAAAAGATGGATTACATAAAGTTAAAATTAGATGAATTGGAGAAGGACTTATTAAAGTAGAATGATTCTATGGCCAAAAAGTGTGTACCGCTTTTCCTAATGTCTCATCAGATTATACTAGTACTGGTCCTATCCTTGATCCTCCTCTAGCTCGATGAAAAGGCAAGCCAAGAACAAATTGTTCATAGGCCAAACCTTATAGCAGAAGGGGATTTGGTGATGTTGCCAGCAACTTGGGCCGTGATGATCTTGATAATAATGAGGATGCTCAGATAATTGATGTTGCACCCATGGCAGGACCTTCTAACGGAAGAGGATGTGGAATGGGATAAGGTCGAGGTCGCATGATAGATGAAGAAGTTGCAGAAAACTCCATTGCTGGAAAGGGTGTTGACTGTATAGGAGAAAACGTGAAGGGATATTGAAGTTTTGTAATTTATGGTTAAATTGTTTCTATTTTTTTGCCAAGATGCATATACTTTTTAGTTCTAATTTTTATACAATTCTTTTTGATCGAATTCATCATTTTGTTGTCAATAAATTATGATGTTTCATTTTAAAAGGAAAATAAATAACAGTTTGAAGAGACATTTTTGAAGTGTTTGAAATGTCCACAAAAAATAACAGGTCTCCCAAATACCAAAAATAATAGAAGTAAAAATTAAAATTGGGACCAAGATTAAAAAAAATTATTGAAACATAGGGCTGTGTGGAATCGAAATAGAGACCTAAGAACGATGAAGTTGACACAGGACCAAGTTTGCTACTATAGCTCTTGACCATCCCTTTGCGTTTTTAATTATTCTACGTTTTAAAGATATTATTAGTGTTATAAACTAGAATTAAAATATTTAGTTCAAAAAATTTTGCAGACTACATGATAATATTGCAATTCTTTGGCATATCAAAGGCTTATCAAACTTCATCTTCCTCTTCTATTTTTGTTTCCTATATTAATTTACAAATGCAACTTTTAAATTATTTAAAGGAAAAAAACTTGAACAATCCAAAGACTAAATAGACAAGACTAATTAAGATGAAAATTTAAAGAAAACTCTAAGCAATATTAATAATTTATTCATATATTATTTAATAAAAACAACATGATGGGGCATATCACTTATCAACATAAACATCTTAAGGGTCGATCTTAAGGTGAGAAAGAATGACCCTTATCATATCATCTAGCTTATGGACATGGTCCATATTTCTTTTCTCTACCTTTTTAAGTTTCTCCACAGAAGTTTCAATGTGATCGAGATGAATGCATATGTCCTCCCCAATAAGCGCTTGCATATCTTGTTGGATCTTGCTATCACTTTCATTGTTTTCTAAGAAAAAAATAAGAGAAATGGAAGGTATTAGTATTTGTCAATGCAAGACAATTGATATAAAAATAATAAGAAAGATAAAAAAAATAAAGCATGTAATATATTGTTTCATACATTTCGTATGATGAAAGACTCTCAATGTTTTGATCACTAACACAAGAAAGAGCCCTTTAAATAGTAATTTATTTGGTGGTAACTAGGTGACTTTCTAACATTTAATATATATGGTTAGATATAATAAATAATTTTTAAATTAGAAGTTGATTATATGAGGTAACGATATAACTATATTTCTATAAATTTATCTATAGAAAGAGTAAGATTTTTCAAAATAGAAGTCAATTATATTTGTTAACTTATATCTATTATATTGAATCAATATTTCAAATTAGATGTCAATTAAAAGTGTGACTACATAACAATAACAATTTGATCGAATCAATATATAAATATATATATATATATATATATATATATATATAT